>NC_036866.1:37610407-37723712 GCF_002910315.2 Salvelinus sp. IW2-2015
TGGAAGGTCTGTTAAGGTCTAGGTCTGTTAATGCCTTGTTTCGGGTTGGAATGTGTTTTTGAGATGAAAATATGTTCTTGAGAGATCTGTTTGTCATCTCAAGGAAGGTGAAGAAAGCCTGCCAATAAACCCCAATGAAGAAGAGCTCTGTTTGACAGCCGAGCACAGCAACAACAACAAAAATAAAATGTCACCTCTTCAATTAGCAGGAATGACACCTAATACAAACTCTTTATCACATCTATGAAATAAAAATATAATGGGGAGCTTTTTGACCAGACCACTACGCCTCCTGTCTGCTTATTAATGAGACACAGAGCTTTCGATGGCAAATTGGCTTGCATATAAAATCCAGAGCCGGCCTAGCCTGAACCTGAATCCTGCATAGAAAACAGCTCTCTTGTCATTGTGGCACCGTGTTAACAAGAGGCATTGTTAGTTCACAACAGGAGGCCCAACTTGTGTGGGTGACAGTGAATCGAACAGAATAATTGCTGATTTGTCACCTGCTGACATGCATAAACAGACAATGTTATATGACTAAAATTCATTCTGAACTTAGTCTTCTATGAAGAAATGTAAAAATGTGTCCCGGTAAGTCACACATTTCAACAATAGTAATTGTACAAGATGAAGCTCCTGAATAGAGGAGGATCTCGTATCATCAAAGAAAACAATGAATGTTCATGTTTTCTGTGTAATTTAGGAACCCAATATATTACTGTAATCAGATTGAACACATTCATTATACCAGTCTGGGCAATTAATAGATTAATCAATTATGAAAATATTCTGATCCATTGTTCACATTGTCGTGCTATACGTGGCATTTATTTCACCATAACACAAGTAAAACGTGTAAACAGTTGTTTTATCATTGCAAAATTCCAACCTAACTTTCTGCTATTCACAATTTCAAGGTGATTGATGTTTTCATAACAGTGGATATTGAAAATACCAGATGCAATCTAATAGCAACCAGCATACTCATTTCTAAAGATGAATCTACAACATTGTGCAAAGAACATTTTAAACAAATTCCATTTATATTTATGAGAAGTGTTGTACTGTCATAACAATTTTTTTCTGTGTTCATTCCTCATTAATAACGAGAGAGATGTCTACACTAAGTTGTCGGAAAGAAGAGATTGGGGATTTTTGATTCCATTAAACCAAAGCAATCTTAGTGATTCATCAGTGTTGCAGAGGAAATGTGCTTCATAGTTACAACAAAAGACTGCAATTTCAGATACTATTAACTGCAAATGTTACATTTCTAATACAAAAAGCAAACACAACTGGCACTGTTATCATGGAGAAATATTCCACTCATCTCCTCTCTACCAGCATCCTTTTATCACTTCATAACTCTAACGAGACAGCTTTAGAGAGCCATAAAGAGCAAATATTCCTCATCCTCCCCAGGCATGACTCCTATACAGTATGTAGGAGAGGTAGAGCCCACTCAAAAGACAAAACATTCATCAACGTGGCACATGGARATTCTTTCAGTAACTGTCCCCCACAATGAAATCGGGAGGGGACTATGGATCTGTCTCCATACATTCGTACGTACATACGTTAGTTAGTCACAGGCAATATCTCAGGGACCACTGGCCCGATTTTCTGGATTTTTGTTTTAGATTCCGTCTCTCACAGTTGAAGTGTACCTATGATAAAAATTACAGACCTCTACATGCTTTGTAAGTAGGAAAACCTGCAAATCAGCAGTGTATCAAATACTTCTCCCCACTGTATAGTAATCAACTGAGATTCCAGTCAGGACATGTTGTCACATATATGTATCTCCTCATGAGCAACACGTTTTTACCACAAGGACCTATAAGCCTGACCCATTATATTTTTCTTTCTCTCTCTGAGCATTGAGAATACAATTTCTATCTAAAAAGGACAGTAGCTGAGAATTTACCAAGAGCTCTAATATTTCGCTAAACATGAAAGATTTGAGATTGGGTGATAATTATGAATTATCTCTATGTTCTAATCCCACTCTCTCTTCCGCTTCTTAGCCTCCATCAGTCTAACTACCTATTCTCTGTCACCCATCTTCTCTCTCTCTCTCTCTGCTCTCTCTCTCTCTCTCTCTCTCTCTCTCTCTCTCTCTCTCTCTCTCTCTCTCTCTCTCTCTCTCTCTCTCTCTCTCTCTCTCTCTCTCTCTCTCTCTCTCTCTCTCTCTCTCTCTTCTCTCTCTCTCTCTCTCTCTCTCTCTCTCTCTCTCTCTCTCTCTCTCTCTCTCTCTCTCTCTCTCTCTCTCTCTCTCTCTCTCTCTCTCATATTAATCGACGCAACATAAGTTTGGGCGCCTTTGCATTCGTGGGGGATGACATGTTTACTGTTGCCTTGTTAATTTATGTTGCACCATGTAGACAAGCGGCGTGTAATTATGCCCCACTGATGTGACTGTTGTGATAATAGTAATGTTGAGGCCTCCCGCGGTGGCGCAGTGTTCTAAGAGCACTGCCATCGCGTTGCTATGCTGCGCCACCAGAGTCTGGGTTCGCCCAGGCTCTGTCGCAGCGCGCCGGACCGGAGGTCCTGGGGCGACGCACAATTGGCTTAGCGTCTCCGGTGTTAGGAGGGTTTGGCCGGTGGGATATCTTGGTCTCAATCGCGCTCCAGCGCACTCCTGTGGCGGGCGGGCGCAGTGGTTTCACGCGCTCAACTCGTAGGGGGGCGGGTGCACGGTGTTTCCTCCGACACATTGGTGGCGGCTGGCTTCCGCGTTGGAGCGCGCTGCTGTTAAGAAGCAGTGCGGCTTGTTGGGTTTGTGGCTTCGGAGACGCATGAATTTCGACCCTCTCGCTCCTCCGAGCCGTACGGAGTATGTAGCGATGAAACAAGATGAATACTAGCGATTGATACACGAAAATTGGGGAGAAAAGGGGATAAAATAAAAAAAAAAATAAATATTTAAAAAAAGATAATAGTACGTCTGTTGTGTGTGTGTGTACTGTAGGTGTGGGTGTGTGTCACTGATACTGCCCAGGTAATGTAATTAAATTGGGTGGTCCTCCATCTTCCATGGTGGAAAGTTTCCTCTGCATGTCCTCATGGCCTTATCTTCTTGTACTGTATCAACCCTGGTGTGTTCCAATTTTAGCTTGGACTCTCACGGCAGCATTGGACAAACTGCCGCCATTCATAGTTCATACATGTACTATTAAGACATTTTGCTATATGACAATTAAAAAATAGGAAGCTGAAGATCAGCAGTATCCATTTAGCTAACTTACAAAACTCTAGCTCCTGAGAGAGAACAGAGATCCTACTGAGAGAGAGTAAAAGAAAAAAAAMAGAAAAAAAAGAATGTTAAACTTCTGAACCATACTGACACGTTGTACAGACACCACCACATTCAACCTCAGGGTAACCTCTCTTGAGCCTGGCCTCAGATCACCTCTAACGCTTCACCGCCTAGTGCCCTGGGCCCGGCCTGCCATGCCTTTACAGGGTGTAATCACACACAGCATGTGTGAAAAGAGGAGCCAGTGATGGAACCCAGAACCCTGTCATGTCAAAATGGCAGCCTGGGAGGATTTACAGAGCACTGTTACAGCCGAGGCCCAGGAGCCTCATAAACTCCCTATCATTTGGCAGCATCCGAGTCCTTTGCTCAGGAAATGACACCCTTTCTCTCTCTCTCTCTCTCTCGGTGAGGACAGAACACAGTTTGTCTTGCGTCTGTCCTCACTCCTCATCACTGGGTAGCCATTCCCATAGTTGTTCCCAGCCTACGTTGAGTCTGTTTATGCAGTCTGTGCATTACTGTATACTGTGAGAGCAGCAGGTGCGGCCGGAGCGAGGCGTCAGGATTGATTCGTTCCAGGGAGGGAGACAGATGTGGAGGATCCAGCAGCGTATATATCAAAACAAGGCACTTCTCCAGATTCCTAGACAGCTGGAGATCCATTCAAGATCAGGGAAGATGGACCAGGGAATATGGGAGGGGGGGAGCTATCCGAGGGACAGCACTTGTTATTGCCCAGCAGGAAACATACGCTCCACCTACAATAATAATGGGCTATTAAGCATCTGGGCTGCATCTGGGCAGGTTTCCCACTTGTCTGTCCTTCTCTCAGGGGTGACTGTGGTCATTGGGATTGGAGTGGACTTCTATCCACTCCTACTCAGGTGGATTAGAGAAGAACATCAGTGGCTATGGAGCATGTCTGTGATGACAGGAATAGAGCATGAACACGACATATTCAACATTTATTTTGACAGGGAAGTCATAATGAGACTAGGGTCTCATTTACAGATGAGCCCTGCATAAATATATCAAACACATACAATATACAAAATTATAAAATGTTGTATATTATGGAGAGCTGTATTACAGAAAAGGTATTGCAAGCTATCTGTTTTCTTTCCAGTAACCAGATCAATAATGTTACTTTGCACAGTTGCATGACTGCCAAAAATATAACACTTGACTACCCATCACAGATAGCAACTAGCCTAAACGGAATGAAAAAAGTGCAAAGAGAATGATAATTATACCCAATTAAAGTTTAAATAGAGAATAATTACTGTTTATGTGATGTAATTGCACAGTGTTAAGTGCCTCCTGTTGCTCATCTGACATCCTAAATGCAGCTTGAGTGTGACACAGCACATCAGATTCACAAAGCACCACAAAACAACACAAAGCACTGTTATTCACAGCACCACTTGCATTGGTAAGCTCAAGAGGCCCTCTCTTTACCTCAAGATTCTTCAGAGACAAACCAAACTCTGTTCAGGATAGAGCTACAGTTTCACATTCCAATGGAACCCTGGATATTGCCTGACAACTCTTTGTTTTTTAGACCTTGATCCAAGCTTAAACTTCAGAACAAGAAAGCAGCTTGCCTACAACAGAACATCGCTCAGGGAATTATACTGTGCCTACTGTATTAAGACAATAGTCATTTGATTGGATTAAGCCAACAAACCTGTTTAATTTAATATATTTTTTACATTTTCATTCTGTTTTCTCTCTGCCAGTTTACTCAGTGGAATTATTGGACACATCCCTGCAATCTATACTCTGTAATCAAATAAAATCAAATACAATGTTATTGGTCACATACATATGATTAGCAGATGTTACTGCGAGAGTAGCGAAATGCTTATGCTTCCAGATCCGACAGTGCAGCAGTATCTAACAGGTAATATCTAACAATTCCACAACATCACCTAATACCTAACAAAGTCCACAACAAAACCTAATCTAGTAAAGGAATGGGATAAGAATATCTAAATATAAAATATATGGATGAGCAGTGACAGAGCGGCTAAGATGCAATAGATAGTAAAGAATAGATAGTGAAGGATACAGTATACAGTATATACATATGAGATGAGTAATGCGAGATATGTAAACATTCTTAAAGTGGCATTATTAAGTGACTAGTGTTCCATTTATTAAAGTGTCCAATGATATCAAGTCTGAGGTAGGCAGCCGCCTCTCTGTGCTAGTGGTGGCTGTTTAACAATCTGATGGCCTTGAGATAGAAGCTGTTTTTCAATCTCTCTGTCCCAGCTTTGATGCACCTGTACTGACCTCGCCTTCTGGATGGAAGCGGGGTGAACAGGCAGTGGCTTGGGTGGTTATTGTCCTTGATGATCTTTTTTGCCTTCCTGTGATATTGGGTGTTGTAGGTGTCCTGGAGGGCAGGTAGTTTGCCCCCAGTGATGCGTTGTGCAGACTGCACCACCCTCTGGAGAACCATGCGGTTGTGGGCGGTGCAGTTGCCGTACCAGGCGGTGATACAGCCCGACAGGATGCTCTCAATTGTGCAGCTGTAAAAGTTAGTTAGAGTTTTCGATGACAAGCCACATTTTTTCAGCCTCCTGAGGTTGAAGAGGCGCTGCTACTCCTTCTTCACCACACTGTCTGTGTTCGTGAACCATTTCAGTTTGTCTGTGATATGTACAGAGAGGAACTTAAAACTTTCCACCTTCTCCACTGCTGTCCCGTCGATGTGGATAGGGGGGTGCTCCCTTTTCTGTTTCCTGAAGTACACGATCATCTCTTTTCTTTTGCGGATGTTGCGTGAGAGGTTATTTTCCTGACACCGCACTCCGAGGTCCCTCACCTCCTCCCTGTAGGCTGTCTCGTCGTTGTTGGTGATCAAGCCTACCACTGTAGTGTTGTCTGCAAACTTGATGATTGAGTTGGAGGCGTGCATGGCCACACAGTCGTGGGTGAACAGGGAGAACGCACCCTTGTGGGGCCCCAGTGTTGAGGATCAGCGGAGTGGAGATGTTGTTTCCTACCTTCACCACCTGGAGATGTACCGGCAGGAAGTCCAGGACCCAGTGGCACAGGGCGGGGTCGAGACCCAGGGTCTCAAGCTTAATGATGAGTTTGGAGAGTACTATGGTATTGAATGCTGAGCTGTAGTCAATGAACAGCATTCTTACATAGGTATTCCTCTTGTCCAGATGGGATAGGGCAGTGTGCAGTGTGATGGTGATTGCATCGTCTGTGGACCTATTGGGGCAGTAGCAAATTGGAGTGGGTCTAGGGTGACAGGGAGGGTGGAGGTGATATGATCCTTGACTAGTCTCCCAAAGCACTTCATGATGACAGTGCTACGGGGTGATTGCCATTTAGTTCAATTACCTTAGCTTTCTTTGGAACAGGAACAATGGTGGCCATCTTGAAGCATTTGGGGACAGCAGCCTTGCGAGGATTAACACGTTTAAATGTTTTACTCACGTCGGCCACTGACAAGGAGAGCCCACAGTCTTTGGTAGCGGGCCGCGTTGGTGGCACTGTATTGTCCTCAAAGCACGCAAAGAAGTTGTTTAATTTGTCTGGAAGCAAGACGTTGATGTCCGCGACGGGGCTGGTTTTCTTTTTGTAATCCGAGATTGTCTGTAGACCCTGCTACATACGTCTCGTGTTTGAGCCTTTGATTTGCAACTCCACTTTGTCTCTATACTGACGCTTTGCTTGTTTGATTGCCTTATGGAGGGAATAACTACACTGTTTGTATTCGGCCATGTTTCTAGTCGCCTTGCCATGATTAAATGCGGTGGTACATGCTTTCAGTTTTGCCCGAATGCTGCCATCAATCCACTGTTTCTGGTTAGGGAAGGTTTTAATAGTCACAGTAGGTACAATATCTCCTATAAACTCGCTCACCAAGTCAGAGTATCCGTCAATGTTATTGTCTGAGGCTACCCGGAACATATCCCAGTCCACATGATCGAAGCAATCTTGAAGCGTGGAATCTGATTGGTCAGACCAGCGTTGGATAGACCTAAGCATGGGCACTTCCTGTTTTAGTTTCTGCCTATAGGAGGGAAGCAACAAGATGGAGTCAAGGTCGTATTTGCCAAAAGGAGGGCGGGGGGGGGCCTTGCATGCATCGCGGAAGTTAGAGTAGCAATGGTCGAGCGTGTTACTCGCTCGTGTACTGCAATCGATATGCTGACAGAATTTAGGTAGCCTTGTTATCAAATTAGCTTCGTTAAAATCCCCAGCTACAATAAATGCTGCCTCAGGATATATGGTTTTCAGTTTGCATAAAGTCCAGGGAAGTTCCTTGATGTCCGTCTTGGTATCCGCTTGCGAGGGGGATATGCACGGCTGTGACGATAACCAAGGATAATTCTCTTGGGAGATAATACGCCCAAGTGATTGGCAAATGTACTGCAAATTAAGAAATCATGTGACTAAACTAAATAAAAATAAAAAACAAACTACACTATGAAACGAAGATAAATTATATAAAGAATGATAGTAAAAAGCTTTGGGGCACCATAAATTTAATTTTCGGGAAAAAAGCCAACTCGGCTCCTTCATTTATTGAATCAGATGGCTCATTCATCACAAACCCCACTGATATTGCAAACTACTTTAATTACTTTTTCATTGGCAAGATTAGCAAACTTAGGCATGACATGCCAGCAACAAACGCTGACACTACACATCCAAGTATATCGGACCAAATTATGAAAGACAAAGATTGTACTTTTGAATTCCATAAAGTCCGTGTGGAAGAGGTGAAAAACTATTGTTTTCTATCAACAATGACAAGCAACCAGGGTCTAACAATCTAGATGGAAAATTACTGAGGATAATAGCATAAGATATTGCCACTCCTATTTGCCACATCTTCAATTTAAGCCTACTTGATAGCYTGTGCCCTCAGGTCTGGAGGGAAGCTAAAGTCATTCCGCTACCCAAGAATAGTAAAGCCCCCCTTTACTGGCTCAAATAGCCGACCAATCAGCCTGTTACCAACCCTTAGTACATTTCTGGAAAAAATTGTGTTTGACCAGATACAATGCTATTTTACAGTAAACAAATTGACAACAGAATTTCAGCATGCTTATAGGGAAGGACACTCAACAAGCACAGCACTTACACAAATGACTGATGATTGGCTGWGACAAATTTATGATAAAATGATTGTTAGACTTCAGTGCAGCTTTTGACATTATTGATCATAGTCTGCTGCTGGAAAAACYTATGTTTTATGATGGCTTTACACCCTCTGCTCTAATTTATGAGAGGTATTGACATGTTGAATGCACCGAGCTGTCTGTCTAAACTACTGGCACACAGCTCCAACCAACCAACTACCTACCTCATCCCCATATTTGTTTTTGTTTTTCTGCTCTTTTGCACACCAGTATTTCTACTTGCACATCCTCATCTGCACATATATCACTCCAGTGTAAATTGCTAAATTGCAATTACTCGCCACTATTGGCCTATTTATTGCCTTACCTGCTTACTTCATTTGCACACACTGTATACAGATTTTTCTATTGTGTTATTGACTGTACGATTGTTTATCCCATGTGTAACTCTGTGTTGATTTTGTCACACTGCTTTGCTTTATCTTCGCCAGGTCCCAGTTGTAAATGAGAACCTGTTCTCAACTGGCCTACCTGGTTAAGTAAAGGTGAAATAAAAAAATAAAAAAATGTGGATAAAGAGTTACTTGTCTAACAGAACACAGAGGGTCTTCTTTAATGGAAGCCTATCAAATATAATCCAGTTAGAATCAGGAATTCCCCAGGGTAGATGTTCAGGCCACTTGCTTTTTCAATTTTTACTAAAACATGCCACTGACTTTGAGTAAAGCCAGAATTTGCTTTTCATAGCCGATCATTCAGAGTTAGATACAGCAGGTGCGGTAGAGAGAGAGTCCAAAACTGCCGGTCCGAGACAAGGTAGCACATCCAATGAACAGGTCAGGGTTCCATAGCCGCAGACAGAACAGTTGAAACTGGATCAGCAGTTGGAATGGTGGACTGGGGACTGGGGACAGCAAGGAGTCATCAGAGAGAGAGAGAGAAGGAGAAAGAGAACGAGAGATAAAGAGAGAGAGAAAATTAGAGGGAACATACTTAAATTCACACAGGATAAGACAGGAGAAATACTCAGTACTCAGATATAACAGACTAACCCTAGACCTCCGACACATAAACTATTGCAGCATAAATACTGGAGGCTGAGACAGGAGGGGTCAGGGAGACACTGTGGCCCTGTCTGACAATATCCCCGGACAGGGCCAAACAGGCAGTATATAACCCCACCCACTTTGCCAAAGCACATCCCCCACACCACTAGAGGGATATATTCAACCACCAACCTTCTACCCTGAGACATAGCTGAGTATAGCCCACAAAGATCTCCCCCACGGCACAAACCCGAGGGGGGCGCCAACCCGGACAGGAAGATCAGGTCAGTGACTCAACCCACTCAAGTGACACACCCCTCCTTGGGACGGCATAGAAGAGCACCAGTAAGCCAGTGACTCAGCCCCTGTAATAGGGTCAGATGATGAGCTTTGTGGGCACTATGGTGTTGAACTCTGAGCTGTAGTCAATGAACAGCATTRTCACATACTGTAGTTGTTCCTTTTGTCCAGGTGGGAAAGGACAGTGTCGAGTGCAATTGAGATTGCGTCATCTGTGGATCTGTTGGGTCTGTATGCGAATTGGAGTTGGTCTAGTGTTTCCGCGATGATGGTGTTGATGTGAGGCGTGACCAGCCTTTCAAAGCACTTCATGGCTACCGACATGAGTGCTACAGGGCGGTAATCATTTAAGCAGGTTACCTTCGCTTCCTCATGTCAAAGCAGCTCTGCTCTTCCTCTGGATCTCCACAAGGTTGCGTGCTCTCTCCTCTCCTGTACATACTATACACTAATGACTGTCGTAGCGAATATGAAAACAAGCACATCATCAAGCTTGCTGATGACTCTGTCATCGTCAGTCTACTACATGATGGAGAGTCTGAGCATGGGCCTGTGGTAGATGACTTTGTGTCATGGTGTGAGAACTARCAAAACTAAAGATAGGGCCATTGACTTTAGAAGGTAGCCACTGTGGTCATGGGAAAATATATTGAACTGGTCAGTACCTACAAGTACCTGGGAACAGTGCTGGACAACAAGTTGACGTTTGAGGGGAACACAGATGCCGTCTGTAAAAAGGGACAGCAGCGGCTTTTTTCTCTGAGAAAGATGAACTCTTTTAATGTCAGCAAGACAATGATGACACTGTTTTACATGAGTTTTATTGAAACCGTATTGATTTTCTCGATGGTGGCCTGGTTTGGCAATCTTAATGTTTGCAACAAAAATAGGTTGGACAGCTCTCGGTGAAATTCAGAAAGCAAGTGGTGAGGAGAGCTAGTGATCACCCCCTCCTCGACGATTTTGTGCTTCTCCCCTCAATAGCAACAGATACAAGAACTATTTTATCCCACAGGCCATAAACATTCTGAATCTGCACATGAAATGAAATGTCTATTTTTTGCTTCACTTTTGTACATTGATTGCTTCTTTTTAATCCGTCTCATTGTTTCATGTTATGTGTATATCAGATGTATGGTTATCACTGTTTTTAATCCATCTCATTGTTTCATGTTATGTGTATATCAGATGTATGGTTATCATCACTGTTTTTAATCCATTCTCATTGTTTCATGTATGTATTGTATATCAGATGTATGGTTATCACTGTTTTTAATCCATCTCATTGTTTCATGTTGTTGTATATCAGATGTATGGTTATCACTGTTTTTAATCCATCTCATTGTTTCATGTTATGTTGTATATCAGATGTATGGTTATCACTGTTTTTAATCCATCTCATTGTTTCATGTTATGTTATATCAGATGTATGGGTTATCACATGTTTTTATCCATCTCATTGTTTCATGTTATGTGTATATCAGATGTATGGTTATCACTGTTTTTAATCCATCTCATTGTTTCATGTTATGTGTATATCAGATGTATGGTTATCACTGTTTTAATCAATCTCATTGGTTCATGTTATGTGTATATCAGATGTATGGTTATCACTGTTTTTAATCCATCTCATTGTTTCATGTTATGTGTATCAGATGTATGGTTATCACTGTTTTAATGTTTATTTTATTTTATTGTTGAACCCTGACTGCACAACAAATTTCACAATTGGGAAAATAAAGATAACTTGAACGTATATATTTTTGTTCAGTAMACATGGTCCAACACGTTGTTTCCTCTCGTTGGGCAGGATACTGTACATGTTGGGGATATTTTGGAAGAATTTGTTTTAAAACGTACTTGGTTAAAATCCCCTGCGACAATAAAGACTGCATCTGGCTAATGTTCTTGTACAGTTCGCTAGGTTTTGCTTGTTTGCTTGTGGTGGTATGTACACAGCTGTGATAATAACACACATGAATTCCAACAGCTTATAGTGGGGTCAGCATTTTAGCATCAAAAACTCCAGGTCGGATGACAGGAGTTCGAGATGTTTTCAACTTCGGTCCAGCAGGAGTTGTTGATGAGGAAGCATACACCTCCCCCTACTGTTGCCACAAGCCGCCGTTCCATTCATACGGAAAATTGAAAGGCCGTCCAGTTGAGTCAAAAACATTACCTAGTAATGCCTTATACTGTTAGAAAGCTCTGAAACGTAGCTTTTTGGGGTGTTTATTGTTTATCTATGACTTGTATGCACTTTTTGCACTGCTATAGTAGATTTCATTWTCACATGTTATTATTATTTGTTTTTTTAACCTTTATTTAACTAGGCAAGTCAGTTTTAGAACAAATTCTTATTTACAATGACTGSCTACCCCGGGCCAAACCTGGACGACGCTGGGCTAATTGTGCGCCGCCCTATGGGACTCACAGCCAGATGTGATGCAGCCTGGATTCAAACCAGGGACTACAGTGACACCTCTTGCACTGAGATGCAGTGCCTTAGACCGCGGCGCCACTCATTGTGTGCTTGTCATAGAACACAGATTTTGTGCCCWAAGTAGARTTTTATTAYGAGCGCGTGTCAGTGTAATACTTAACACCTCTTGAGCTTCCAGTGAACATAAACATTACAGTGGGGTTAAACTCATGGCTCACAGAGCAGGACAACCGGTCTAGGGCTCTGATATGCGATTTGACCGGGAGCCAGCGCACCTTACGCTACCCTTCATCATGGATTTAGAAACGTTGTGAATGCACACAAATTGACATATAGGACTTGATTTTGGAAATATGGATGAATTTTAGGTAGTGTGTGTCTCCGGTTCTATGCATTCACTCACCATTGGGCTTATTATCTTGTTGAGAGGGAGCTGGTATTTTAGGCATTTTTGCAGGGTGCTGCCTATTCCGTCCCAGTCCCTACGGGACCCGAAGAGCGGAACCCTCCCACTCGTTATTTATCCGGAGCGCAGTGGAAATGGCTGATTGTGCTCCTCAGAGACCCATTAGAACAGACGACCTGCCGCAGCCAGACACCACTCTGATCCATCATGCAAATCTGGAACATGGACACCGTGCGCAAGTACACCAGAGTCTGCTTTATTACACCAGTGTATCAGGAGCGAGCACAAAGTGTTGCTAATAACTCTGGACACCAGGATAGAAAAACACAAATAGGGAAATGGAATACCAGCTGGTGGGTGGCTGTGTGGGAAGGTGCAACAGGCCCCAAATCAGTGAGGATTCTATTACCCAGCTTTGACATTCCCCGGCTTGGCTCCCCACCTCTGCCCTGTGCAGTAGCTAACCCAGGTACTTCTTGAATAGAGAGCAGGCTATGTTATTCTATCTTCATCTCTGGTGAAGGAGGTAATTTGCAAATAGGCTTCAGAATGTCGAGCGCCAGGGTTTCAGAGGCCKTTGACAGTTCTGAAATTAATTCCAATGGAAAACCCTTTAGAGTTGTGATTTGAAAATGGACAAGTTGACTTGAAATTCCGGGGATAGTTCTGGACTGATATAAACAATGTGTTTTTCTCATATTTAGCATGTCAGAGAATCCACTTCTGCTGATACAGTGGGGAGAACAAGTATTTGATACACTGCCGATTTTGCAGGTTTTCCTACTTACAAAGCATGTAGAGGTCTGTKATTTTTATCATAGGTACACTTCAACTGTGAGAGACGGAATCTAAAACAAAAATCCAGAAAATCACATTGTATGATTTTTAAGTAAWTAATTTGCATTTTATTGCATGACATAAGTATTTGATACATCAGAAAAGCATAACTTAATATTTGGTACAGAAACCTTTGTGTGCAATTACAGAGATCATACGTTTCCTGTAGTTCTTGACCAGGTTTGCACATGTCTCTTATACACATCTAGATGTGTATAAGAGACAGGCCCAGTCCAGGACCTTGAGATGCTTCTTACGGAGCCACTCCTTAGTTGCCCTGGCTGTGTGTTTCGGGTCGTTGTCATGCTGGAAGAACCAGCCACGACCCATCTTCAATGCTCTTACTGAGGGAAGGAGGTTGTTGGCCAAGATCTCGCGATACATGGCCCCATCCATCCTCCCCTCAARACGGTGCAGTCGTCCTGTCCCCTTTGCAGAAAAGCATCCCCAAAGAATGATGTTTCCACCTCCATGCTTCACGGTTGGGATGGTGTTCTTGGGGTTGTACTCATCCTTCTTCTTCCTCCAAACACGGCGAGTGGAGTTTAGACCAAAAAGCTCTATTTTTGTCTCATCAGACCACATGACCTTCTCCCATTCCTCCTCTGGATCATCCAGATGGTCATTGGCAAACTTCAGACGGGCCTGGACATGCGCTGGCTTGAGCAGGGGGATCTTGCGTGCGCTGCAGGATTTTAATCCATGACGGCATGGTGTGTTACTAATGGTTTTCTTTGAGACTGTGGTCCCAGCTCTCTTCAGGTCATTGACCAGGTCCTGCCGTGTAGTTCTGGGCTGATCCCTCACCTTCCTCATGATCATTGATGCCCCACGAGGTGAGATCTTGCATGGAGCCCCAGACCGAGGGTGATTGACCGTCATCTTGAACTTCTTCCATTTTCTAATAATTGCGCCAACAGTTGTTGCCTTCTCACCAAGCTGCTTGCCTATTGTCCTGTAGCCCATCCCAGCCTTGTGCAGGTCTACAATTGTATCCCTGATGTCCTTACACAGCTCTCTGGTCTTGGCCATTGTGGAGAGGTTGGAGTCTGTTTGATTGAGTGTGTGGACAGGTGTCTTTTATACAGGTAACGAGTTCAAACAGGTGCAGTTAATACAGGTAATGAGTGAAGAACAGGAGGGCTTCTTAAAGAAAAACTAACAGGTCTGTGAGAGCCGGAATTCTTACTGGTTGGTAGGTGATCAAATACTTATGTCATGCAATAAAATGCAAATTAATTACTTAAAAATCATACAATGTGATTTTCTGGATTTTTGTTTTAGATTCCGTCTCTCACAGTTGAAGTGTACCTATGATAAAAATTACAGACCTCTACATGCTTTGTAAGTAGGAAAACTTGCAAAATCGGCAGTGTATCAAATACTTGTTCTCCCCACTGTATATACAAATAATTGGGATGAAGAGTGTATGTGCAAAGAACAGCCATCTTGATGACATGACTTAATAACTCAAAGTGCCTCTCCAAGTGCCTGTCCAAGATACTATACGCTTCACAACCTTTACTGTGACTCGGTCTGTGGGAAATTGCCTATTGAAACTGAAATCAACTATTCTCTTTCATGTCCTACTATAACCATCTCAACATTGCTTCAGTTGGCAACCGCTCATATTTGAAACCCTGGATAGGGCTTGGGGCTGCGTTTCTATTGAGATCAGAGCATGTGCAAACCATTTTGCCTTCAAAACAAGGGCCTGGCTGAGGAAGTGCAGAGCTCCCTCAGATTTGCTGTGTGACAGTGATGTAGCAGTTATTTGGATGAAATAGATTCYGAACTGTTAAAAACTATTAATCAGCGAGTCACATATGAGCGTTGTTTTTATTTCCTGACAAGTATTGCCATATTTTCCAATTGTCTAAGAAACATAAAAGTTAACGAAATATTAACAAACGTTTGCAGTCTTCGCACGAATCACGCAAACGTGTCTTTCCTCAAATCATTTTCTCCAGCTAAAGTACTGAGAGGCGGTATTCCCAAATAATTTCAATTTCAAACAGTCCTGATAGTTTCCACATAAGCCTGATTGTAATCAATCAATTTGGAGCTTTTMATTATATCAAGCGTTGATATCAGCAGCAGATCCATACAGTAGGGAGCTAAGATGCTTCCTCATATGAGTAAACGTACCAAACAAAACACATACAGCAGGCAGTACCTCAAATGGCCCTAATCAGAAGCAGTAAACTATATAGGGAATAGGGCGCCATWTGGATTGATGGTAACCTAGTACTGCTGCTCTTCATCAAGGAGCATGAAGGGGAAAAGACCCGTCTCTACTGACACCAAAGGTAAAAACTCTCCTACTGCAAAAAGAGACAAATGAAAAGCTGCTGATTTGAGGCAAAAGAGCTGCAGACCGAAAAGGTAAATGTTATTGACGAAATTGTATATCAATGTGGACACATTAAATACCTTCCCACCTTTTCACTGAAAACATAATCCTTGGGAAATAATCCAAACTAACCAGGTTTCCATCCAACCTTTTTATGCTTTAAGTATATACTGTACATGTCGGATAAAACATGTCATGACAGGCCTGATGGAAACAMAAAACATTTCGTCAAAACTAAATATGCTAGACAATGTGGGATATTTTTGTGTTGGTACAATGAATTATGCGAGAAATGTCAGTGGAAACGATTTTATGCTCAAATATTGATATAGTAACCATCATATCGAAGTAAATTTGGAGCCGTGCAATGACGTGTGGTCCTCCCACTGCGACTAGTCGGGAATGCATGCAGTTTGTTAGGCCACAGATGACATCAATTATGAAGMACTTCACAGGGTGGTGAAAGTGCAAGGTGATGAGTTTGCGCTCCTTTCCAATAAATATCAGGGTCTTATTCTGGTGAAATGATCATCAACGCTTGGCTGCCGTTTGACAAATAAAAATAAATCTACCTCTTTTGTCCATAATGATCTCATCATGTAGACTACGTGTGCTCTATAGCCAACAGCGAGCAGATACTATCTAGAGTGCACATGCCAATACCAGAGTGGGCACTCACTATAAAACATTATTTCTATAACGTGATGGAAATCCATTTAACTTGTATTTTRTATTCAGTACATTTAACCGGATTTTTTTTWATGTGCACTACCTCGTCACGCACAGCCTTTTATCTGCAACTAGTCAATTTGATGGAAATGCATCTCTGGTGGGAAAATGCGCATATTGTTTTTATTTGCATGAAAATRTGTCACCAATTGGATGGAAACCTACAGTAGCTAGCGCAATGCATGTACACTTGCGCGATTTGATGAATGGAAATAGACATCTGTTTACAAAACAAAAAGTATGCCTAATGACATTCAGCGATTGCCGTTGATTAAGCGATAATCCATTGATTTCACATGACTGGGAATACATATATGCATCTGTTGGTCACAGATACCTTAAAAAAAAGGTAAGGGGGCCTCCCGGGTGGCGCAGTGGTCTAGGGCACTGCATCGCAGTGCTAGCTGCGCCACCAGAGTCTCTGGGTTCGGGCCCAGGCTCTGTCGCAGCCGGCCGCGACCGGGAGGTCCGTGGGGCGACGCATAATTGGGCTAGCGTCGTCCGGGTTAGGGAGGGTTTGGCCGGTAGGGATATCCTTGTCTCATCGCGCTCCAGCGACTCCTGTGGCGGGCCGGGCGCAGTGCGCGCTAACCAAGGGAGCCAGGTGCACGGTGTTTCCTCCGACACATTGGTGCGGCTGGCTTCCGGGTTGGAGGCGCGCTGTGTTAAGAAGCAGTGCGGCTTGGTTGGGTTGTGCTTCGGAGGACGCGTGGCTTTCGACCTTCGTCTCTCCCGAGCCCGTACGGGAGTTGTAGCGATGAGACAAGATAGTAATTACTAGCGATTGGATACCACGAAAATTGGGGAGAAAAGGGGATAAAATGTATTTTAAAAATATATTTAAAAAATAAATAAAAAAAAGGTAAGTGCGTGGATTAGAAAACCAGTCAGTGTCTGGTGTGACCACCGTTTGCCTCATGCGACACGACACATCTCCTTCACATAGAGTTGATTGTGGCTTGTAGAATGTTGTCCCACTCCTCTTCAATGGCTCTGCGAAGTTTCTGGATATTGGCGGGAACTGGAACATGCTGTTGTACACGTCAATCCAGAGCATCCCAACATTTATGTGCAGTCAAATTGCCATCAATAAAATGTAATTGAGTTCGTTGTCCGTAGCTTATGTCTGCTCATAACATAACGCAACCGCCACCATGGGGCACTCTCTTCACAACGCTGACATCAACAAACCGTTCGTCCACATGACGCCGTCTGCCATCTTCCCWGTACAGTTGAAACTGCGATTCATCCATGAAGAGCACACTTCTCCAGCGTGCCAGTGGCCATTGAAGCTGAGCATTTGCCCACTGAAGTCGGTTACGACGCCAAACTGTATTCAACTCAAGACCCTGGTGAGGACGATGAGCACGCAGATGAGCTTCCTTGAGACGGTTTCTGACAGTTTGTGCAGAAATTCTTTGAGTGTCCAAACCCACAATTTCATCAACTGTCTGGGTGACTGGTCTCAGACGATCCCGCTGGGGAAGAAGCCGGATGTGGAYGTCCTGGGCTAGCATGGTTACACGTGGTCTGCAGTTGTGAGGCCAGTTGGACGTACTGCCAAATTCTCTAAAATTACATTGGAGGCGACTTATGATAGGAAATTAACATTAAATTATCTGGAAATAGCTCTAGTGGACTTTTCTGCAGTTAGCATACCAATTATGCTCCCTCAAAACTTGAGACATCTGTGGCATTGTGTTGTGTGACAAAACTGCACATTTTAGAGTGGCCATTTATTTTCCCCAGTACAAGGTGCACCTCTGTAATGCTCATTCTGTTTAATCAGCTTATTGATATGCCACACCTGTCAGGTGGATAGATTATATTGGCAAAGGAGAAATGCTCACTAACAGGGATGTAAACAAATGTGTGCACAAAATGTGAGAGAAATAAGCTTTTTGTGTGTATGGAACATTTCTGAAATCTTTTATTTCACCTCATGAAACATGGGACCATCACTTTACATGTTGCGTTTATATTTTTGTTCAGTGTACATTATTATTTTTAAATCAATAGTACAAGATGACTCACTCAATCAATGAGACGGATGTGCCTGTCTCTTCGACACCAACAGGTCAAACCTTGGAGGGAAGGAGTAGAGGGACAGTCTCAAAGTGTTTTCAACAGCCAGTCTGCTGCAATATTTTGATTTTGTTGCAGCAAGAGAGGAGTAGCTGGTCTCATATAAGTAGGTAGAATGAAAGGGGATTAACAACTTCACTGCCATCTCACTGAGTTGGGGATATTCTCCGCTGCTGAACAGCCAGAACATGGAAAGGTGCATCTCAATAAAACGACTGTGCAGACCGTGGTCACAGGACATCTCCAATAGTTTATCCTGAAGAACCGGTGAGAATGTGAGTCTCTTCAGTGCTGGTGAATGGATTACGCATCCACTGCTTTCCGGGCGTGGGTCAGATTGTGAGGGGAAGTAATCCTCAAATTTGAGCAGATTTGGCTCAGATGTGACCCCATCAATTTACGCATGTGATCTATGTCCACATCACCCTCGTCAGCCAGAGTTGAGGATAGGGGGAACATATTGAAAATCCCTCTATACACTCGGTCTCTGCAGACACTCTGCTTTTTCTTGAAAGTGGCAATTTTATAGTTTGCCTGGAAAATGTCACTTGTACATCCCTGTATGGATAAGTTCAGTTGGTTGAAATGGTTAAGTACTGTATATCAGAGAGGTATGCAAGTTTAGTAAATCATTAATTGTCTTGAAGGTGCAGAGCTAGATCTGATTTATTTTGGGTGTGAAATGCCTGGATTTCACACCTCAGTTCATTGACCCTCCTGATCCCTCTCCCCCTGGAGAGCCAGCACATAAAAGCAGGTGACAGTGATCAGCCCCCATTTCCTTGCAGCAAAAATGTGAGAGTTGGTAGCGTTTGCCTTTATGAAGTTGACCATCTTAACAACGTTATTAAGGACCTCGTTGAGTTCTGGAGATAAGCGCTTTGATGCCAGCAGCTCGCAGTGAATGACACAGTGCCATGCCTGTGCAAAGGGAGACATCATGGCAGCAGCCCCATCGGTACAAATCCCAATACAATGGTCCCATTGTAATCCATGGTCCTTTATGTACTTGTTCAGAACACAGAATATTTTGCCTGCAGTTCACAGTTGTATTCTGAGGCAACTCTTTGCAACAAAGACATTCTTAATGAAAGGTTCCTTCATATACGTAGCGGATATTTACAAGAAGCTGGGCTGCATTTGAAATGTCAGTCGATTCATCTAGTTGGATTGCAAACCAATTTGATGCGGGGTCTGTCGAAAACATGTGATTCAATATCATCTGCCATATGACAGTGTCATTGGAAAGTCGGATTTCACTGATCTTTGTAGCAGCAGTTGGGCCTAAAACCTCTCGACAAGCGTCCACGACTGAGGGGATGACCAGCTTTTCACCTATAGTGAAAGGAGCCTGGTACATGGACATTTTATGAGAGAGTAAGTATGAAGCCCTCAGTAAACTCTTGTTTTCTTGGAAATTATTGTGCAGCATTTTTGTTTGGTTGGTCATCAAATCTTTTTTTCATAAAAAATAAATCTGGTTTATCCTTGAGATGTGGATGTTTTGTTTCTAAATTTCTGRGCGATTTCGATGGCGTCATAGCATCTTTGTGAAGGCAAGTCTGACATATCACACAGATCGTTTTTTGCGGGCAGCTGTGGTTTGAAACAAATCCAAACTTGATGTAGCATGGATCATACTTACGAGGGAATGGATGATACTTTTTTGCCTCGGGTTAGTTTGTTGGGTCCACTTCTTTCGCATAATTTTTTTTATCTAGACGCTTTTGTTTAGAGCAGGCCATGGCTATAGGTCGTTTGGTTAGTTAACGGGGAGAGAGAGCATGCAGGTTGCACAGCAGGGCTAGCTTGTGTGTGCTTGTGCATGTGTGTTTGGTGTAGCTATACTTCATCATGGCAACACAATTTGTTTACTGCAGCATGCATAGTTCAGCACATTGAGCAAGTAGGCCTATGGCAAGTATTTATTCAAGTCAAATATGGTGTGGACCCAAAAACAAAAAATCATATTCAAGACAAATATTCTATGGACCGTTTAGCATTCCTCTACACGTGGACCGGACAGGGTTTGAGAAAGGCTTGTCTAAATAACAACATTTACTAATTTGCCTGGCTGTAAATATCCTGCTGCTCTGATTGGATAGAGTGAACCTGTATTTCTGCATCCACTCACTTCATCATTTCATCCGATCACATTTCCTCACATGTTTTTGGTCTGATCATTTAGATTGCTGCTGCCTGCTACTATGAGAAATCACATGGCGAGGACGTTTGCTATCAAGCTATCAATGTGTACAATATCTAACTAGTGGGGCAAGGGTAGGGGAAAAAAGAAGAAATGCTAATGCACATTCTGACTGAGTGAGAGTAAACTTGGCTGCCCTCTGCAAGTTGAGGACACAGACATACACTCACCCACCCCTCTGCGCACTGCTCCTAATCTGCAGCTTTTTTGCAGTGAGAACGTGCAGGAAGTTATTTTGCCAACATCTATTTAGGCATATTAAAACACTTGTTTTTTCCTATCATGAGTATCATCCGAGACGACTATCAACTGATATTACGGATACGAATACGAACATGGCCATGTCGCCACACCCCTATTCTGGATAAGAGAGGAGGGGATTGGGTGACAGACAATGTGACACATTCAATACCGCTTTGCACACTTGCCTGCATCTAGCTGATCTGGGGTGTAATCATTAAAATGTTCCCTTTTGCTACTGAAACTAGAGTTTCTATTGGACAAACATTTTGCAACAAAATTGGCGGACTGAATACACCCCTGATCACCCTCACACACAGTTCACTTTCATAGCAGCCACATACAGCATCATCACTTTGCTCATTGTATAAATACATGCTCTCCCCCGCTCACCTTTTCTCTTCGCTTGTGGCTAGCTTTCTGTGACCAGGTGCAAAAATGTCTTCAAGCCAAACTTTCATGCCATAACTGATAACCTCTACAGAGCCTACATACAATAGTTGTCACCATATTAACGTTATAGTCAACAAACTAGAACTAACCAACAACAATCAAATGCCAGCTAGCTAACATTGTTTGAGTCAGGTTATTGAGTCATCTAAATTAGCTGCATTAGCTAAGTGAAAGGTAAATTAAGAAGAAAAAAATTACAATAAAATATAGCCAACTCTCTCTCTCTCTACTGCTTCTCCTTGATATTTTAAGAATTGAATTTGTTTACAATTCTTCAACTATTGTTTTTCTCTCTCTTTGAGTCAACTACTCACCACACTTTATGCACTGCAGTGCTATCTATCTGTAGCTTATGCTTTCAGTACTAGATTCATTCTCTGATCKTTTTATTGGATGGGCAGCATGTCGGTTCATACTGCAAGAGCTCTGATAGGTTGCAGGACGTCCTCCAGAACTCGTCATAATTACTGTGTAAGTCTATGGAAGGGCCTGAGAACCATGAGCGTCCTAGGTTTTGTTGCCTAAGTGTATTCCATTCATCATATCAGAAGATAATTAAACTGTTTAATTGTATCATTCCATTTTCTAGAGAGAGAGCAAGCAGCAGATCAGGAAGCAATCATATTTGCCAAAATAATATTCACTTTACGCTCTGTTTAAAACTGCTTTGTGGCGCTGAATAAGGACTGGCGGTTAACTCTTTACTAACCCAGCCATTAAGCTGTCAGTGTAAAACCGGCAATATTTCTTCATTAGCTTGAGAAACCCAGAGTGCTTTACAGGGCCTAGAGACCTTTTAACCAACATGAGAGACCAGGCCTTAATGACTGTGTCCTGTATACATCACCAGCTTCTCTTTGTGAATGCTTAATGGCCTTCTTGAAAATATCAAGCTTTTGAGGTATTTCTTTTCTACTTTTTGCATGATGTGAATCATTCCTCTCTTACTCATGTGATTGTGGGGCACACTAACCATGAAATTACATCTTAATTAAAGGACCCCTCTGCACTCGTTCCAGACTTTTTAACTTTTTAACTGGACTCATGGAGTTCATTGAGGTTTGAATTGCTTCGTTAGTATAGTGCATTCATGATGCAGTTTGTGTCTGAGCTGATGCTCCAGGCGTTCTGTCTAACCACTTACTCCAACATCCCGAGGCTTGACATTTTACCAATAGTATTGAGATTGTAATTGAAATGGATCCGTCCACTTCTCCCCATCCTCTGGAATAGGCTACACACACAGCTTGCCAAACCGACACGCAATCTGATGCACATTTTTACACTTAAGGTGCTGAATGTATTAGAGCAGATATAAATCATTTCTCTGCATGAAATAACTTTTTAAAAAGCATTCCATGCAGTCCTATTGGTCACATTTACTTTTGGATAAGCTTGAATCAACTATTTAGTTCACTATTGTGGTTGCCCTTTAGTATTCAGGGTAACACTTTTAACAGAGTAATACCTTTCAGGAACATAATTATGATTGATAAGTAAGAGAAGGAAAAAGGGCCAGAGTACCACATTCAAAAGACGTGAGTGTCGACTAGACTCTAATGCCGCCGGTTACGTGGACATTCGTGACTTCATGTGAAACAACAGATAATTGGTAAGGTCAGGGAAATTGAATTAATGGTCTGGTAATTAAATCTATAATGAAGGGATTGAGGCGTTTGGTGTCAGGGATCCCATGGGAGTGGTTCACCAAATCATTACCGGTTAGACACATTGAAGGGGATTTCCTGTAGATATGCAAAATAACCAGAAAACCTGCATGTTCCTTAGGGGGAGAAGAGCACACGAGGCCAAACACATCATGACTTGGCTGGTAAAGACTAAAGATGCAGTGAAGATAACAATTACGTTCGAATTGATCAATGATAATATAAGGAATCAAATCAAATTGTGGATACTGTATCTACCGAAATAGAGTATGGTAATGTTAGGAGAGCCCCTCCTGCTGATTTATTATGTCAATTGTACATTTTCAAACCTAAAACAAAAAGCAGAATTTAAGAGATTTCTAAAATGTGCTGTGGAGGTATAACAGCAATCACTATGTTACAGTGACATTTAATCTCATTTTGAAACAGCTGTGTTTTTCCTTCAGATATGGGCTAGCTATACTATCCACTTCATGCAGCTCCTTCTAGATTCCAGACTTTCTATTGGATGTTTGATAAGAGTAAATCATGTTGGTAACTCTTTATTTGGATAGTCTATCTGTAGATTATCTACAGACTATCAGTAACATTTCAACTAACTATCTACTAACCCTAACCCTTATTCTAAACCTAAACTTATCCTTAACCGTAGCTTATCACCAGATAGCTTGTTGATCGTATGGCCATCTGTAGCGCATTTACAAATAGATAATCCGGACAATCCAAAGAAAGTGTTACCAATATACACAACTCTTGTTTTGCCATCTCAGCGGGATCCATTTGACATCMCAAAGGAGACACACTGTTTTAATAATGGCTGCCTGCTCCTCAGGTGGTTCTTTTGAAGTCTTCTGTCAACATACAGTAGTACTTCATCTACCACAGGATTTCTGGATATCACAGTCTATCAGCCACAGGGTTGGTGTCCTGAGCATGTGGCTCTGTTTCATATTTTCTGTATGGCATGGTCTTTGTAGATACTGCACTATAATTGTATTATATATATTTGACCCTGTATTGACTGAGAARACYTTCTCATTTACAGCAACAACATGTGGAYTAGTTACAGGGGAGAGGGATGAATAAGCCAATTGMAAACTGGGGACGATTAGGTGGCCAAATTGGGAACTTAGCCAGGACACCAGGGTTAACACCCCTACTCTTACGATAAGTGCCATGGGATCTTTAGTGACCACAGAGAGTCAGGACACTCGTTTAACATCCCATCCGAAAGACAGCACCCTACACAGGGCAATGTCCCCAATCACTGCTCTGGGATTGTATTACATTTTTGTCCAGAAGAAAGAGTGCTGCTGACTATTATTCAATTTAGATAGTACATTTAGGAGGTCTAGAATACATAGTAGTCTCTCATTAGACCCTTCTTGCCAACCTTCAAATAACAGCAGCCATAGGTACCTCAAAATGCAATTTAGCTAATGACATTGTAAAAACTGTATCAATCCCCAAAAGTTACAAGCAGAGAATTTTACAAGGTGAAACATTTACATATTTATGGGGGTAAAAAACATGTTCTTTGTTATCGCACTGAGCGTATCAAAGAGTGTTTTGTGTGAGTGATGTTTTTTAATGACCCCAGGTAGAACGTGCTATTTACACAGACCATGCCTTTGTCTTTACATCCACACCTGGACGAAAGAAACAGAGAAAAGCGTGGAGGTGCAGCAGAAGCATGGCTGGCCTGGTCTGTTTGGATCAAAGGCTTCTGTTCTCCCTCTGTTTCTCTGCACATATGCGTAACCACAGCCAATTACTCAGGTTCTACCTAAACAATGCATGTGAAAGACCCATTCACCATTCACAGCCATGCCCAACATGCTCATATACTCTAAACATGCACATCCACTGCAGTTTTGGTCATTCTAACATCATTCCCATTATTCAATTGACTTTGTGTTTGTCCCCACCGGTGTTGTAGATCAAACTTGTAGCAGAGGATCAGGGATGCGTTGTGATTTAAGTGCTATACCAGTTGCTTGACCTCTGACCTAAGAAACAATGTCCAGTGAGTATCAGTGAGGAAAGAGTGGGAAAAATGCTCCTCGTAATTATGTACACCCCACACTTCCTGGAAGTCCCCAGAGATCGTAAATCATTGTTGGGTCAGTTAGCTAAAACACATGAGTTAATAAGACGTCAACAAAAATGACCCTTAGAATAAACATCTGTGTACCATAGCGAATATACTTTTCTATTAGGCTCACGAGCTGGAGCACACATGTGGAAGGAAAGGTGATTCATGAATGACAAGAAAGAAGCCATATGGATAGCAGATAAAAAGGCTGAGCTGGGATCGTTAAATCTATTCAGGTATGTGTGGACTTTCATAATCATTGGATTATGTGGAGACAAAACATTTTAATTAATAGTAACCTATACGCTACATTGGCACTTGTGTGTGACTGAAACATGTTCTGATCCCTATCCAATTCCAAAGCCTCCCATTATATGTCACGCCCTGACCTTAGAGATCCTTTTTATGTCTCTATTTTGGTTTGGTCAGGGAGTGAGTTGGGGTGGGCATTCTATGTTTTGTGTTCTATGTTTTCTATTTCTGTGTGTTTGGCCAGGTGTGGTTCTCAATCAGAGGCAGCTGTCTATCGTTGTCTCTGATTGAGAACCATACTTAGGTAACCTTTTCCCACCTGTGTTTTATGGGTAGTTGTTTTCTGTTTTGTGTCTGCACCAGACAGAACTGTTTCGGTTTCGTTCGTTCTCTTTGTTATTTTGTTACTTAGTGTTCAGTTTTATTAATAAATCATGAACACTTACCACGCTGCGCTTTGGTCCACTTCTTCATGCAACGATGACCGTTACATTATACTGAATAAATGATACTGTAAATCACCAGGGTAAACATAACCAATCGCAGCTATAGCTGCCTCCCTGCTTGGCATACAGTATGTGAAATAGGCAGAATAAACAGTATTGGACAAATAATATACTGAACAAAAATATAAACGCAACATGCAGCAATTTCAACAATTTTACTGAGTTACAGTTCATATAAGGAAATCAGTCAATTGAAATAAATTCATTAGGCCCAAATCTATGGATTTCACGACTGGGCAGGGGCGCAGCCATGGGTGGGCCTGGGAGTGCATAGGCCCACCCACTGGGGAGCCAGGCCTAGCCAATCAGAATTAGTTTTTCTACACGAAAGGGCTTCAATACAGACAGAAATACTCCTCAGTTTCATCAGCTGTCCGGGTGGCTGGTCTCAGACGATCCCGCAGGTGACGAAGCCGGATGTGGAGGTCCTGGGCCGACGTGGTTACACGTGGTCTGCGCTTGTGAGGCCGGTTAAATTTATTGCTAAATTCTCTAAAACGACGTTGGAGGTGGCTTAAGGTAGAGAAATTAACATTTTATAGTGGTCTTTTATTATCTCCAGTACAAGGTGCACCTGTGTAAGGATCATGCTCTTTAATCCTATTATTGATATCCCACATCTGTCAGGTGGATGGATTGTCTTGGCAAAGGAGAAACGCTCACTAAAAGGGATGTAAACAAATTTGTGCACAGAATTTGAGAGAAATAAGCTTTTCGTGCATATGGACAATTTCTGGGATCTTTATTGCAGCTCCTGAAACATGGGACCAACACTTTACATGTTGCGTTTATATTTTTGTTATTATAGTAGTATATTAGTTAGTATATTAGTTTGGGATGTTTGAGAGATGAGCTGTTACATCACCTGGGAATTTTCTGAACCATTATTTAAGAAGATAAGTGGAATATTATTGCCTGATTAGTTAATCACGCGGGTTTCCACCTTCCCAGATAGACAAACATGATTTAAACCTGACACTTATTCAGTGTGTGATCTACTGCCTGCTATATAATACATGAATCAAACGTTATGCGTTTTCTCATAGCAAGATGCCAAGAGGTGTATTTTAGTTCCTGACATCATCACAAAAAAAGGGAGAACATGGTGCATCTGTGTTTTTTATCATCATCTCCCATCTTTTCCCTGGATAGTTCCTTTCACGAGTCATAATTTTTTCGATAAAAAATCTGGAGGCAGGTTCTGGTTTAACCATCAAATTTAACAGAGGTCTAGGGCATAGACAGAACACGCCCAGAGTTTAGGAAATAAATGCAGCTTATCACTTTAAAGGCCCCCAGTGGTATGGAAGCTCCAATTCTTATAAACATGAAATAGCTGGAAGGAGTCTCATGGCATAGGAACAGACATTCATCAGGCCATGGTATTGCTGAGAGACAGCACTGGCCATCTGAGTGGACATGATGGATCTTTTTATTCCATGACTTCAGCACTTGCCAAGTAGGGTTGAAAGTGTACGCCTGAAGAAAGAATATATTCTGAGGCATGTGTTATTTGTGTGTTATTTATGTTGAATCTGAAACATGAATTCAAGTTAGCTAAAGTTATATCAAGACCACACAAACACCAATATCTCCCTGTATTTGAGCTTGACCATGATTAAAGGTAACCGTCCGTATGATGCACACAAGGGTAGACGTTTACAGAACTGAAAGCACATTGGTCAACAAGAAGTGTTCATGATTAGGGCTAGGATCAAACTGACAGGCATAAACTCCAGGGGCCTCATTTATCAATCATGAGTAGGCACAAATCTGTGCATAAACCATGCGTGGGATCATTTCTATGCAAAGTGTGAGATTTATTAATATGAATGTTTGCTTGAGAGTGTGACCATGCCTATGCACAGTGCAAAGTGGTAGAATAAGGGAACTGCTTGTCAAGCATAGAATGTGGAAAATATATGTTGAAAATGTGTGAAATTATGAGAGTAATAATTAAATAGGTTTTCGATTGTGAATTCATGCAACATGTATTGACAGGCTATGTATAATTCAACCACAGTGCATTTGTTAAGATAACAATCCATATAAAGTACAGTCATTTGTTAAATTAGAGGCACTTGTGAAAGTGAAACCATTGTTGAAATACTATAGAGACAGGTGGCACTTTTTCAAAAAGTATAGATTGGCTCATCAGATCGTTTCCCAAACAAATTTTATCGGATCTTTGCAAGGATTTAAATATGGGGTCAATTTCACGCCACATGTATTGAATTCAAAATAAAATAAATCGTGAACATGAAAAATAAAGTTGAGAATGTAAATATTATATTTTTGAGGATGGGTGAAATAATGGATGTGGAAATCCAAAACCCAACAATTTAAAGCAAAATGTATAGAATTGTAAACCAAAAAAAGGCATCAAAAGCAAAACCCAAATACTTGTAAGTAAATCATTTTTAAGTGGGAGCAAAACTCTATGACAAATTATTTTAAAAAACATTTGAAAACAAATGCAAAAATAGTTTTAGGTTAAACTTTCCCAGCAACCAATCCTATTGAATAGATTTTGCATACTCTCTTGCCTACATGTACCACCTTTTGGTTACGCTACTCGTATCTTTGCTTTCAATGTCTATTTCTTTGCTTTCACTGCCAGTCTTTTCGATTGTGAGTTTTGGTATTATTTTTCAGTGAAGGGAGGGTTTAGAGGGAGGCGTAGACAATGAGTCTCCATTGGTCTGCTAGTTTTGGAGTGACGGTTCGTCTTAACCCAATCAATGAACATGATAGACAGGCTTTTTCTCTATTGCCTACTTAAGTAAAGCGCTATCCACTCGTGTTTTTGGCAACCGGCACTTTTCATTGGGAGCTTGCCGATTGGCATCGTACATCCCTCGACAAGCCAGACAAGCCAAACAAACTCTTAACATTCAATTTCCATACACCATCGCACAACAGGTTGAAGTCAAGAGGGGTTGCTTTGCCATCAATGGGTTCCGAAATACGAATGGAGCAATAGACGGCGCCCACATCTCCATAAAAGCACCATCCCAAAACAAGTTCAACTATGTGAACAGAAAAGGCTTCCACTCTTAATGTGCAGGTGATAGGTTATGTATGCTTAGAAAACGCTGCTGAATGTGGGTGCAAGGTGGCCAGATGGAACGCACAACTAGTTTATTCTGCAGAACAACAATGTTGGTCTATACGCCTACAGGAGGGAGCTCTTGAGGATGGATGGCTTGTTGGTGAGTTTTAAGTATATTTGCCATTGCTAAAGCAACTTGTCCTAATTGTCCTAATGTTCCTCTCTTTGTAGCTATGTTTTTGTTTTTACTGGTCAAACCACAACTAAGCGAGCCTAATAAAACATTTTGGTTGTACTCAATCAATAGCACCAGTGGAGGCTGCTGAGGGGAGGACGGCTCTTAATGATGTCTGGAATGGAGTCAATGGCATGGCATCGAACACATCAAACATGGTTTCCATATGGTTGACACCATTCCATTGACACCATTCCATTGACTCCATTCCAGACAGAATAATGAGCCATCCTCCCCTCAGCGGCCTCCACTGACTAGAACCTCTATTTCAGTCTCGGAAAAGTATTTTTTCCTTAGCCTTTTTTGGTTGCACCGTTGTATTTCATGGTATGGCGTTGTAGATTCCCACGGGTTTTAAAGGGATGATTTTTGACCATATATGGTTAATTAGGGGCGTTTCAAAATGCAAATAGCCAAGTTCGTGCAAGGGCACTGAGGCTGAGAGCAATTGGTATTTTATCAATGGTTCTCCTACCAGTGTGCATGTGATGCTCATAAGATTGTTTGATAAATCACACCTTTCCTATGCGTACAAACATTCTAAATTTCATCCGTAAGTAGTATTTTAGAATAGTTTCTATGCCATATTGATAAATGAGGCCCCGGGCCCTAATTCACAAGCTCATGCAGGAAAAGCTCCTTGCCCTAATCATAAGATTTATAATTCCATTTTGAACTCTTGTCCTCCATCAGAGATGCAGCTGATGAGGATATGAGCTGGCTGGAATGGAATGGACTGGAGAGAGGACTGTGACTGTAGTCAGACTAGTCTGAAGAGTCCACCATGGAGACCCCAGTCCCCAGGCTCCCACAAACTCACAGCCAATCCAAACATTTTGATGTGTCCGACACTTATTCATTGAAGTAAATAGCTTGGACCTTAGCCACGGTCAAAAAGTGACATTAACATTAAGTTGGGTACATTTGAACTAGACTAGAATGTAGTCTGATGTGATGAACATTGTTTAACTTCTACTTATTCACTGCTGGCCTATAAGAGTTATAAGTATCAATCACATGTATTTATAAAGCCCTTTTTACATCAGCAGATATCACAAAGTGTTTATACAGAACTCGAGCCTAAAATCTCCCTAAAAAGGCAGGAAGCTAGGAAGAAACCGAGAGAGGAACCAGGCTCTGAGGGATGGCCAGTCCACTTCTGTCTGTGCCGGTGGAGATTATAAGAGTACATGGCCTTTAAGGCTAGATCGTTCTTCAAGATGTTCAAGCGTTCAAAGATGACCAGCAGTGTCAAATAATAATCACAGTGGTTATAGAGGGTGCAACAGGTCAGCACCTCAGGAGTAAATGTCAGTTAGCTTTTCATAACCAATCATTCAGAGGTAGAGAGTTAAGGAGAGAGAGAGAAGAAACAGCCGGTCCGGGATATATTAGCAGGTCCAGTGAACAGGTCAGGGTTCCATAGCCTCAGGCAGAACAACAGAAACTGGATCAGCAGCACGACCAGGTGGACTGGGGATGGGGACGAGGACTGCCAGGAGTCGTCAGACCAGGTAGTCCTGAGGCATGTTCCTAGGGTTCAGGTCCTCTGGGAGGGGGGAGAGAGAGAGAGCATACTTAAGATCACACAGGGCATCAGATAAGACAGGAGAAATACACCAGATAGGACAGACTGACTAGCCCCCCGGCACATAGACTATTGCAGCATAGATACTGGGGATTGAGACAGCGAGGGTCGGGGGACACTGTGGCCTCGTCCGACGATACCCCTGGATAAGGCCAACCAGGCACGGTATAACCCCACCCACATTACCAAAACACAGGCCCTACTGTACACCACCAGAGTGATATCAACAGACCACCAACTTACTACCCTGAGACAAGGCTGAGTATAGCCCACAAAGATTTCTGCCACCACACGAGCCCGAGGGTGTGTAACACCGGACAAGAAGATAACGTAAGTGACTCAATGCACTCAAGCCGAGTATAGCGGACAAATCCTGGCAAGACTTGATGAACCCCTCCTATGAGAGAGCACTAGCAAACCAGTGACTCAACTATCGCAATAAGGTCAGAGGCAGAGAATCCCAGTGGAGAGCCGGCCAGGCAGAGACAGCAAAGGTATTTCGTCACTCCAGTGCCTTGCCGTTCCCCTTTGCACCCCTGGGCCAGACTACACTCAATCATAGGACCTACTGAAGAGAAGAGTCTTCAGTAAAGACTTAAAGGTTGAGACAGAGTCTGCGTCTCTCACATGGATGAGCAGACCATTCCATAAAAGTTGAGCTCTATAGGAGAAAGACCTGCCTCCAGCTGTTTGCTTAGAAATTCTATGAACAATAAGGAGACCTGAGTCTCGTAACCGTAGCGTATATGTAGGTATGTACGGCAGGACCAAATCGGAGCGATAGGTAGGAGCAAGTCCATGTAATGCTTTGTAGGTTACAAGTAAAACCTTGAAATCAGCCCAGGCCTTATCAAGAAGCCAGAGGCTAGAACTGGAGTGATATTATATAATTTTGGGGTTGTAGTCAAGATTCTAGCAGCCGTATTTAGCTGACGTTAATTTAGTGCTTTATCCAGGTATCCGGAGAGTAGAGCATTGCAGTAGTCTAATCTAGAAGTGACAAAAGCATGGATTAGCTTTTCTGCATTATTTTGAGACAAAAATTATCAGATTTTGTAATGCTACAAAACTGCTCTTGTAATATTTTGATATGTTTGTCAAAAGAAAGATCTGGGTCCAGAGTAACGCCGAGGTCTTTTAGTTTTATTTTAGACGACGATAACCATCAAGTTTAATTGTCAGATCAAACAGCAGATTTCTTTGTTTCTTGAGACTTAGAACTAGCATCTCTGTTTTGAAAGAATTACGCCATCCACTTACTTATGTCTGAAACACATGCTTCCAGGTTAGGCAATTTTGGGGCTTCACCATGTGTCATCGAAATGTACAGCTGTGTGTCATCTGCATAGCAGTGAAAGTTGACATTGTGTTTCCATATGATATCACCAAGAGGTAGCATATATAGTGAAAACAATAGAACCTAGAGCAACACCGAAACTTACCATTGATTTGTCAGAGGACAAACCATAACCAGGAAGGATCTGATATCTTTCCGACAGATAAGATCTAAACCAGGCAAGATCTTGTCTGCATAGACAAATTTGGGTTTCCAATCTCTCCAAAAGAATGTGGTGATTGACTGTGTCAAAAGCAGCACTAAGGTCTACGAGCACAAGGACAGATGCAGAGCCTTGGACTGACGCCATTAAAAGTAATTTACCACATTCACGATTTTGGTCTCAGTACCATGACGGGGTCTAAAACCAGACTGGAGTGTTTTGTATACATTATTTGTATACATTATTTTCAGGAAGGCAGTGAGTTGCTGAGTAAAATCTTTTTCATTTTTTTTTAAGAATGGGAGATTCGATATAGGCCTATCATTTTGTATATTTTCAGAGTTTGGCTTTTTCAGGAGAGTCTTCATTACTGCCACTTTTAGTAAGTTTGGTACACATCCAGAGGATAGGGGGCCGTTTATTATGTTGAACATATTAGGGCCAAGCACAGGAAGTAGCTCTTTCAATAGTTTAGTTGGAATAGGTCCAGTAGGCAGCTGGAAGGTTTAGAGGCCATGACTATTTTGTGAATGTGTCAAGAGATACATGATTAAAAAACTTGAGTGTCTCCAAGTAGGCTATTAATGTGCAATAACCAGGCTCACACCTATTTTACTAGTCAGGTCACACTAGGATTTGACCCTACTTATTACTGAAGTTTTTATTTGTAATTTATTTAATTATTTTAAAATAATGACACCACACGGCTCACTGTTGATTTACAGTAAAACTACTGTAAAAAAAAGTGACCGTCAAAGTACAGTATCTTGGCAACATTCTCTCCAATATAAAAGTTTATAGATGCGGCCATTGGCTCTGCTATCCCAGTTTGCTGTGGTGAGGTAATTGACGCTGTACAATGTTTCCCAAGTGGCCCTGACCCATTATCACCTTCGTTATTAGAAAATGGGACTTGGCAGCTAGTTCTAACACAAAAGAAAACCAACAAGCCACACTGTCACAACAACAATTTATTTAGTGATAACAAGCCAGGAAGACAAGGAAGAACATCCAATTATAATAATGTAACTTCATCTAAGGAGCTGGTGTTTTGTAAGTTAACATTGAATGAACATTGGTCTTTCTCTGAGAGTACTGTATTGTACTTGACTACTTGGACCAAAACAAAGTGGCACTCACAATATTGCCAAGAAATGTATGATTGCTCAATAAGATCTAAAAGTTCAGCAAAGATTTAAAAAAACATCATAGGATTTCAGTAGAGGAGAATTTAGAGACACGTTTCCTAGTCCACACCTGGGTGGTTTACGTACCAGGAAAAATCATAATTCACATGTCATACATCAGAGAGTCTACAGTCCAACATAAGCACAACCAAGAGCTTTTAGTGTGTTTGGTTTTCTGTAACTTTGAGACGACTTTGTTCATTATAAATGGTGTTGTGCACTTAAAGCAGAAACTCATTTGGTTCTGTTGTGTGAGATTGTGCAGAAGTCAGGGTGAAAGGTTTTTTGCGAGAGAATCCAATTCCTATTCGGCCTTCAACAGTTTGAATATAAGAGCTTTATCAAGATGACATATCATCGTTAGAATAAGGCTCTGCTAAACTGCTTTCACATTTCACCCATTGAGTACCACCAAGTTAAAGCTGGAATCCTTAACTGAAATAATAACAAAGCAAGCACCCCACCTCTGTTTTGATAAAAAAAAGCTGAGGGATGGAGCTGTAACCACTCTCAAATTCATAGACAGAGCCATGAATGCAAGGACTGACCACTCATGATAGGACAATTATAGCTTTAACCATGTTTTGTGGCTATACAGTGTTTGTTTATGTTAACATAGTTTACAAACATTAGTGGAAAACAAGCTTATATTTTGGGTTCTGATGAGGTAAGACAGTTGAACTAAGCTCATGAGGCATTTACAAGTTATATATTTTTAAGAATCAATGGGTACATATAATCAATGTGTAAGTCCAAAAATGGATGTAACAACTAAGAATTCTAGCTTTAAGTTACTGTACAGTATGTTATTCAATACTCGCAGTGCATGTTTGATGGCATGAGTCCGGTTATGAAACGGTTCTCCACCTGTTGAATACTACTACTACAGTACGTTCCTTTTAGGACAGTAATATATGGTTCCATTAAATATGATTGATATTTCTGTAACTGATATCTTTCCCATAAAATACAGGAACACAAACATTTAGGATTTCACATAAATCATGTAATGTGATTTAACAAAAATGATTTGATTTCCATAAATGGGTCTTTGAAAAAAATCTAATATGCCTAGGAGAATCCGGACAGGAACTACAATCCACACAATAACTAATATTGTCAGAAATACATAGATTAGCCTCAATCATTCTGAATCGGAATCCTTGAAGAGATGAGTGTTGGAATACATGAGGAGAGCTTTCTTTGGCTTCTAATAGTAATGGTTTGAGGMAGGATTCCGATGTTTACCACTCAAACTTGGAGCAAATGTGCAGTTATTGTTTTACATGCTGTATTTGCTGTCGTCCTTATCTCAACTAACGCTAGCTGAACCGTACAAGCAACACTTACAGTAGTTCAACCCAATGGTAACTTGAAAGTATTCTTAAGTGTTTTCAACCCATAACGTCCATTGAGAATGTTATTTTTCTAAAAATCACTTTACCTCTTTAACCCCCAGCTCTTATATGATTTTTCTCCTGAGCTGAATATCTTGCATTGTATCCTTCTGATTTGGGTGAATGCACTTTGAGGAGAAGTTGCTCCCTCAACAAAGTTATACCATATGTTATGATATTACATTTCCATGAAATCAGAATTTAAGCCATGATCAAGAAGGGCAACCAGCAATTGCTCTGAAAAAAACAAATAACTAGTTACAATTCCATGAAAGACCACTATTTAACACAAATTAATACTGGTGGCATGTTTTCATCTGGGAGTGATCATCCATTTTAGCTTTAGCCTGACCATGATGACAAATAGCCATTTTCTTTCCCCTTGTCTCAGTGTTTTTCCACCGCCCCATGCAACAACAGTGGAAACTTGAACTTCTCGCATGGTGCGAATTACTCATAAATTTGATGAATGCTGCTTCAGCTTAATGCATGTAACCCTTATCATACTGTTCCCAGATGTTCTCTCTAAACCACATAGTCTTGCCTCTACTGATTTAGGCAAAAAAGATTTGCCTTTCACAAATAAATGTCAAGAGAGAAGAGCATTATTCTCTTTACGCAAACCTTAAAAGGTTCAATCAAAATACCACAAGAATCAGACCTTCCCTGAATCATGAGCACAGTACAATTTAGCATTGACATTTGACTTTTAAAGTAAAAAGTGAAGTTTCGTAAGCAGGCATCCATGAAATGAAGATACCCTATGTTCTTTTGTGGATGCAGTCGACCCAGCCCATGATGACTCATTCACCCTCTTTGGCCCAAAATATGAATCCCTAGAGAGGCTCTGGTCTCCCTTGTCATTCCTGGGCTAAATCAGGACCAGTACTACTCCCCTGATTACACACTCATTCATCTCACTTCACACACTCGCTGACATTTTATTTTCAGAATTCTCCATTGGAATGCTCTAAGAGCTTGTCAGGTTTGAACTTTTGGGAATATGATATGCACACACCCAGTGTCCAAAACAGGACAGCACCTTCAGCGTGTCTATTTTTCTGGCATATTACGAACATTGTGATATTTCTATGTACTTTACGTACAAGTGTAAATCAGATACGCATGTTCATTTGTCAGAACACTCTAAATACAGGAAAATGCTGCAGTTGTTGTGGGCAGCTGTACTGTCCACACACTGAAGTTTGGTTGCTACTCACGAAGATACAATAGACGGAAGCCTCCAAGTGGGTAAAATACTAGACCGATTTATGCAGCTCTGAGTGTGGGAAGAGAAGCATCATAATTATTACCTGAATGCACCCACTATGGAAAACAACAGAGCCAGTCATTCACAGGCGTCAGCAGTCTCCTCATTCAGAGCAGCAGGCTTGTAGGAGTCCCCTTAATGAGACTGGGRGCATGTCTTTGGCCAGCTCTGAAGTGTTATGGGTGGCTGCCATTCTCATGACGGGAGGCCACATCCCATACCAGCTGCTATTTTTCAAAATGAAAGAAATCCACAATTAATTACACAATTTTGCTAATCGTATTGCCGAGCTGGTTGCTCTCATCCACTCCTCCAAAGTATTAGTCCCATTGAGGAATGTTTACAAGTGAAAGGATAGCCAATTTGACCTCGGAACGAGCATTCATCAGGGCCTGAGAGGGAATGTGCAAATCTGGAGGAGCTAAGAAGGATCTCAAGGGGAGCAACAAGTTTTCGAAGACAAGTTGTCTGGGAACCTACACAATTCCCCTTTTCATCAGTCAACTTACCATAACTTGTGAGTTTAATGACTTAAATCTAATGCTGAAAGACAGTTTATGCTTCAGCAATGAATAGACTCCATATGGCCCACTACTCGGTACACAATACATCTAGTATACAGTATGCTGAAGAGTGTCACAGAGGTGGAGATGAATCAAACCTACCCTCATGTATCAATTCCATTATATGTACAGCATGTCATATGTTAGTCTGTCAAACAACAGATGCTGGTATCCAAAGCGACTTTCAGTAAAGTGAATGCATTCATTTTTAGCATGTCTACAGTATGTAATCCTTCCAGGAATTGAACCCACCGCCTTTGCCAAGTCAACACCACAGTCTTACCAACTGGGCCATGTTCACACAATACATTGTACTGACTATTTTGCAGGGCACCTAGCGATCTGTGCAGTTTCATTACCTTGTCACGCATGTTTCAGTGGTTTGGACAAGTTTGGACACACTCAAAAAGTTAAATAAAAAATATATAATAAATAAATAAAATATATAAATAATAATATTATTGAATTTATAAACACAATCCACCTGCAGTGAAGCTGCTCAACTATCCAAGACCCGCACCCCCCTAGAAAACTTCCCCCATCCCCCCCTCCCCAAACCCCCCCATCTCCACCCCCTCTGCGCCACCATCCCTGTCCAAGCCAACCAAACAACGACCAATAAAAAGAAAAAGAGATAAGAACAAAAGGAAAACAACAACAAAACAAAAATGTTAAACAAAATACTTTTTGTTTATTTTTGACTGTCATTTTATTGATTCCGTATCTGCGATGGTTGTATGCTCCAAATATTCAAAACATTTTTTATTTAAAAAAAAATCTTTATTTCACCTTTATTTAACCAGGTAAGCTAGTTGAGAACAAGTTCTCATTTACAACTGCGACCTGGCCAAGATAAAGCAAAGCAGTGCGACACAAACAACAACACAGAGTTACATATGGAATAAACAAGCGTACAYTCAATAACACAATAGAAAAAAAGAAAGTCTGTATACAGTGTGTGCAAATGGCATGAGGAGGTAGGCAATAAATAGGCCATAGTAGCGAAGTAATTACAATTTAGCAGATTAACACTGGAGTGATAAATGGGCAGATGATGATGTGCAAGTAGAGATACTGGTGTGCAAAAGAGCAGAAAAGTAAATAAAAACAATATGGGGATGAGGTAGGTAGATTGGGTGGGCTATTTACAGATGGACTATGTACAGCTGCAGCGATCAGTTAGCTGCTCAGATAGCTAATGTTTAAAGTTAGTGAGGGAAATATAAGTCTCCAGCTTCAGCGATTTTTGCAATTCGTTCCAGTCACTGGCAGCAGAGAACTGGAAGGAAAGGCGGCCAAAGGAGGTGTTGGCTTTGGGGATGATCAGTGAGATGTACCTGCTGGAACGTGTGCTACGGGTGGGTGTTGTTATCGTGACCAGTGAGCTAAGATAAGGCGGAGCTTAACCTAGCATAGACTTATAGATGACCTGGAGCCAGTGGGTCTGGCGACGAATATGTAGCGAGGGCCAGCCGACTAGAGCATACAGGTCGCAGTGGTGGGTGGTATAAGGGGCTTTGGTAACAAAACGGCTGGCACTGTGATAGACTGCATCCAGTTTGATGAGTAGAGTATTGGAAGCTATTTTGTAGATGACATTGCCGAAGTCGAGGATCGGTAGGATAGTCAGTTATACTAGGGTAAGTTTGGTGGCGTGAGTGAAGGAGGCTTTGTTGCGAAATAGAAAGCTAATTCTAGATTTGATTTTGGATTGGAGATGTTTAATATGAGTCTGGAAGGAGAGTTTACAGTCTAGCCAGACACCTAGGTATTTGTAGTTGTCCACATATTCTATGTCAGAACTGTCCAGGGTAGTGATGCTAGTCGCGCGGGCGGGTGCGGGCAGCGAATGGTTGAAAAGCATGCATTCGGTTTTACTAGCGTTTAAGAGCAGTTGGAGGCTACGGAAGGAGTGTTGTATGGCAAGAATTCTGTACAACAATTTCAACTGAAAAGCAGGAAGTGTTGAATCTTGTGTCATTTTGTATATCAGCTCCTACACCCAATGCCATGGAATCGGTACATAAAACGTCTCTTCCCAGCTATTTTGCAATCTGTATGGTGCAGCTGTCAACATCTAGGTCCTTAAATGAAACTGGTATTTAGTGCCTTCAGAAAGTATTCACACCCCTGTAAAAACAACGTTTATTTTCGTCATCTGAAGAAGGGGGGCGGTGGATGGGCTTTTTTTTTTTTTTTAATAAACAATTATTCACACCCCTTTACTTTTTCCACATTTTGTTGTGTTACAGCCTGAATTGAATATTTATTAAATCCAGATTTTTTTGTTACTGGCCTACACACAATACCCCATAATGTCAAATTGGAATTATGTTTAATTTAATTTAATTAATTAAAATTGAAAAGCTGAAATGTTTTGAGCCAATAACTATTCAACCCCTTTGTTATGGCAAGACTAAATATTTCAGGAGTTAAAACATTTGCTTAACAAGTCACATAATAAGTTGCATGGACTCACTCTGTGTGCAATAACAGTGTTTAACATGATTGTTGAATGACTACATCATCTATGTACTCCACCCATATAATTATCTGTACGGTCCCTCAGTCGAGCAGTGAATTTCAAACACATATGTGACCGACCGGCTCTATTAAGTCTTATGTAGCAAAATTTTAAATGTTTTTTTTTTTACATTGGATAAAAGCAGAGACTCAGAGCTAGAAAATGATAAATCAAACACTACAGTTGAGGAACAATGGGAAAGTAATTCTGCTTTGAAAGTTGATAAACTTGTAACCTCACTTTTGAGAAAGTCCCTTGAATGACCTTAAATGTTTTGGTACACCTGCTGGATAGCTATTCTTTGTCTACACCCATTCAGCATCGTTCACACCCTCTTACGCTTTAGCCCCACCCATCTCTTTAAGGATTCACTTTTGAGGTCATGTACTAAACAACCAAAGATTTCAAGACTGAAGGTTTATACTACAGATGTGTTTGTACATTTAATCTGGAGTGCCTGAGTGTGCACTGGGCATTCGTAAACTCAGAGCGTTGTCAGATTGTCCGTTCGTAAATTCAGAGCATTTTGGTCTCGGAGTGTTCAGAGTGCACACTGGACGCTCTGGCCGAGGAGTAGGGTTGATCCAAGCCTGCTAGCTACTTCCAGACACATAACAAGAGAACACCCCACTCTGACCATTTTACTCGCCCTAGCAGAGCTGGTTAGGCTGTTTTTATGTTATCCAGAGCGTTGGTGACTGCAACTGTGCCGCTGGCAACAATTTAATTACGCTTTCTTGCCAGTGTTTACTGGCACCGGCCATATTCAATGAGTTTCAACGCATTTTGATTTTGAAGTTTACATTCAGATGGCGCTCCTGTGAAGTAGTGACYGGTGACATACACCTAGTTTCCTGAAACGAATCACAAATAGACCGGTATTTATTGTATCTCTCCATGGTTGAAGGATCTTGTCTCTTTCTCCAAATGTTTGATTGAAATTCATTGTGGAGAGCTCATTTATTCCTTTTGTGATATGATTACCAAGTATCTACTTCACCGTTAGCCCATTCCATAGGTAAACTGCAGGGTAATGTAAAAGTTGTGTATTTTAAAGATCCAATACGTAATATGGTACACTTATCAAAATTGGGTTTTAGGCCAGAAAAGGTAAGTTAAGACTCCTGGATGCTGGCCTTCTAGGCAGAGTTGCAAAGAAAAAGCCATATCTCAGACTGGCCAATAAAAAGAAAAGATGTGCAAAAGAACACATACACTGGACAGAGGAACTCTGCCTAGAAGGCCAGCATCCCGGAGTCGTCTCTTCACTGTTGACGTTGAGACTGGTGTTTTGCGGGTACTATTTAATGAAGCTGCCAGTTGAGGACTTGTGAGGTGTCTGTTTCTCAAACTAGACATTCTAACGTGCTTGTCCTCTTGCTCAGTTGTGCACAGGGGCCTCCCACTCCTCTTTATATTCTGGTTAAAGCCAGTTTGCGCTGCTCTGTGAAGGGAGTAGTACACAGCGTTGTATGAGATCTTCAGCTTCTTGGCAATTTCTTGTATGGAATAGACTTCATTTCTCAGAACAAGAATAGACTGACGAGTTTCAGAAGAAAGTTCTTTATTTCTGTCCATTTTGAGCCTGTAATCGAACCCACATGCTGATGCTGCAGAGACTCAACTAGTCTAAAGAAGGCCATTTTTATTGCTTCTTTAAATCAGCACAGCAGATTTCAGCTCAGCTAACATTATTTCAGAAGGGTTTTCTAATGATCAATCAGCCTTTTTGAAATTATAAACTTGGTTTAGCTAACACAACGTGCCACTGGAACATAGGAAAGATGGTTGCTGATAAATGTAGATATTCCATAAAAAAATCAGCTGATTCCAGCTACGATAGTCATTTACACCATTAACTGGTTTACACTGTATTTCTGATCAATTTGATGTTATTTTAATGGACCAAAAATGTGCTTTTCTTTAAAAAACAAGGACATTTCTAAGTGACCCCAAACTTTTGAATGGTAGTGTAMGTCTCCATAGCCTTGGCCTCCGGCCCCGACAGAGAATACAGTCATCCCCAGGGCAGTGTGGTGCCTGGAAGAAGGTCGATCCCACAGTCATAGGGTCGGTGTGGAGGAAGTGAAGTTGCCCGGGTCCCGGTACACCGCGGGAATGGCAGAGGTCCGGGGCAATTTCCGAGTCCACAGGAAGACGTCCCAGGGCAGGCTGCGCTGACTTCAGGCAGTGGGCGTGGCAGAACGGGCTCCATCCCATAATGGCACCAGCAGTCCAGTCTGAGGGCATTGTGTCACTGGAGCCAAGAGAATCCRAATACCACAGGAACCTGAGGAGACTTAATCAGCATAAATTGGATTGCCTCGCTGTGGTTCCGTGACACTCGCAGGTTGATAGGAGTGGTATTGTGGGTGACCCGGGCCGAAAGAGCACCCAACCAGCGCTCTAACGTCCTTGAGAATGGAGAGGGGCTGAATGAGGATGCCCAGCTCGGACACCAGGGTAGAATCCAAAAACCTCTCATCGGCACCAGAGTTGATGAGTACCTGGAGGGATTTTGAATGGTTCCCCCACAGCAGGATGACATGGAAAAGGGTGCGAGTAAGGGGAGAGGAATAGTTCACGGTATGGCCCACCAGAGTACTTGGCCCTTCTTGATGAGCCTGGGTTTTTAATGGGCAGGTAGTTACAAAATGTCCCATAGCTCCACAATATAGACAGCTCTGTGTGTGGAGTCGGCGTAAGCGCTCTGCRGGAGTCAATCTAGCCCTGCCCAGGTGTGCATGGACTCCGAAGGAGGCGAGTCGGCAGCCCTCTGTGATTCCCGAGAGAACTTGGGTGACGTTGGGTTCACTCAGACATGTAGACTTCGGGGGTCGCCAAAATTCTTCGGAGGCGAGGTGGGAATTAAGGGCGAATGAAGGCGATAGGGCACAGATTCCCTCTACCTCCTACGTTCTCGAAGCTGCCTATCAATCCGGATGGTCAAGGCTATTAGGAAGTCAAGGTCCAGGGGCAGCTCCCAGGCTGCGAGCTCATCTTTGATGACCTCCGATAATCCGTGAAGGAACATGTCAAACAATGCTTCCGGGTTCCAGGCACTCTCAGCCGCCAACGTGCAAAAATCAACCGCGTAGTCTGCCACACTACAGGAGTCTTGATGTAGTTGTCTCTCCTGGACAATGGAGAACCAAACACCTTCGGAAATTCCACCTCGAACTCCTCCAGACTGAGGCAGACGGAGGACTGTTGCTCCCACATCAGCGTTACGATCTACGCTATCCTCAAGCTGTCTGAGGAGAACAAAAAAGGCTGCAGCTCGAGAATGAAGGAGCACTGGGAGAGAAAAGCTCGGCAGGTTCCAGAATCTCCAGCGTAGCGCTCCGGAGGAGGTAAGTGGGGTTCTCGGGATACTGGGGTAGGCTGGGAGATTACTAGTGTGACCCGCTACCCAGTAGGGAATCCGCGGAATTGCCCCAGCAATGTATCGAACGCCTGGTCTCGGCATTCTGCCAGGGTATGGAGTCCCTCCATAAGACATTGCAGTAACTCCTCTTGTCTTCCGATGGTGGCTCCTTGCAGGGAGACAGAATTGTGGAGCTGGTCTGAGTCTGCTGGGTCAGTCATGGCCAGTTTGTACTATCAGAACTCAGGATAAGACCCAGATGCAGAGTCACATGTTTATTGACCCAAACAGGGGGCAGGCAAAATACAGGTCAAAGGCAGGCAGAGGTCCGTAATCCAGGGCAGAGTCAACAAGGTACAGAACAGCAGGCAGGCTCAGGGTCAGGACAGGCAGAGGTTCGTAAACAGGTCAGAGTCAGGCAGGTACAGAACGGCAGGCAGGCTCGGGGTCAGGGCAGGCAGAATGGTCAGAACTGGGGAAACTAGGGAACAGAACTTGAGAAAGCAGGGAGACGGGAAAACATGCTGGTAAGACCTGACAAGGCAAGACTAACTGGCAACAGACAAACAGAGAAAACAGGTATAAATACACTGGGGATAATGAGGAAGATGGGCGACACCTGGAGGGGGGTGGAGACAACCACAAAGACAGGTGAAAAAGATCAGGGTGTGACACTGAATAAGAGTAGGCCTATAGTGTGTGATGTCTGAATAGATAATGACCCGGACAGTTTTCCTGGTTGAGTGTCTATGTACAGTACGTAACATAAAGTGAGTGTAGCCTTAATTTTCAGGATGATAATTGTAATCCATAGTATCAACATCATAGCTGCAGAAAACATCATATTCATAGAAAAACACATACCAGCATTTCCATAGCAATTGACGTTTCACATGACTATAAAAGAGATATTTCATTTCTATAGAGACGCCTTCACTACAGTACAAATGTATCTCGTACAAGATGGTATTCCCCAATGTCGGTGTTCTGATCTCTTCCCATTGCTTGTTGTAAACCGGCATTGCTTGATTATGCAATAGGCTACAGTAAATCCAGAAAGTACAGCTAAAATGGGATATGTGTCACATAATTGTATTCCATGGTGACAAATGACCATTTAATGACTGGAGGACCTAATTGCGCTGGCAAACTCACTCCCCCACTTGCCACAACAGTGGCCACACTGTAAAACCAAGGAAGACGGATGTATTTTCATTGGCCTTGCCACTATCTTTTAATAGAGGCTTGTCTTTTTCTCTAAAACAATACATGGTTCCCATTCGTAACCATGCTGGGTTTTGTATTTCTTCATTCAGTCTGTGAAATAACTACATTAGGCCACCATGCTCCATGACAATTCTAACAAGCTATTTCTTTTAAATACCACCTGAAACCACCAGCAACAGAATCTATTGAATCAGCAGGTCCATATTAATCCATGGTTGTGCTTGTGAAATAAGTTCAATTAAAGCCTTTTCTGTTATGTCCAATGAACACACAGGCGGCAGTGTCTCCGGTGTAGTAGCATGCCAACTATTATCAATATTGAGACATAAAAAAACTAAAAAGGTAATAGATTGCAAATATATTTTTTATCCCCTAGTCATGAGAAGCATCCCAAAGTCAGTGCCCTGTTCATATCCAGTATAACGTCTTAATTGTGCCCAGTTATGAAATGCAGTCTAAAATACATCAACACTGAATAATTAATCATTTCTGGCCTCACAAAGCCTGTTCTTCGAAATATGCTGTTTTCCAATGAATATTGCTCGGATCTGGCACAACACGGATTTCATTTTAATTTTTTTAACACCGATGTGATTAAACTATGATACAGACGGAAGTCCCGTCATTCTCTGCAGCTTTGCTATTTCAAGTCTGAATGGTAATAATAAACAAGCGTAAATAATAAATATGCATAAGTTCATAGATGCTCTGGAGTGCTTTGGTTTTAATTAAAATAGGAGCATCAATCACCGGCAAAATTACACCTGTGTGTCTCTGTAATTACTTACAGGGGTTCCAGGGCTTGAACTGATGTAAGTAATGTTACTGCTATAATATCCTCAGGCACCCCTGAGTGAAAGTAATGATGATCCCATGTTTTACACTTGAAAATTGAAAAGCATGATAAAGAATATTCCGAATATCCTGTACTGTTCCATCCAACCTCCCAGCTAGCATATTTGGTTCTTTGGAAGTTGTGGGAATGTATGTTTTTGGTTTCCCATTGGTTCTGGGAACGAAGCCATATGTTTCCTGATCGGTCAAACTGAATGTTTTTTAAATGTTCTGTGAAAGGAAGTGAACATTTAGCCTGTTCTGGGAATGTTCATTTTTATATTGAAGGGAAGTTCTGAGACTATTTTACTKTGGTTCCCTGAAAGTTTTCTTGGGAGGTTTTATTAACGTTCTGAGAACGGCTACTTTAAGGTAATTAAATAATGTTCTGAGAACATGCTTCAATAAGACTTTTAATAACACTGCTAGCTTAGTTTGGGTTAACTGTTTTGAACTCCAAGCACAGACAGGACACATGGAAATGTGTTTGCTTCGGTATTAATCATGCAAACACATTTATTTTTTATTGAGGCAGTGTCAGTGAGATTTGAACTTATGATCTTCTGTCGTTTATTCATAGTATTAGTCCACTACGCCACCAGGATGGCATGCCATGTTTTTTTTAACTCATACAAAGCTGTTTTTAGTCTCTTCAAACAAACCCCCTTTCAAAGGAAACAAGCACTCATTAAGATCAGGTGTGGTCAATTAGTGGGCGCGGGCCAACACACCTGAACACACTTAACAAGATAGAGGATATAGGTTTTGTTGTCACTGAGAGCGAAATGTATATGTTTTTAAATAACATTCTTAGAACGTTCTTTGAACGTTACTAATGTTTCCTTGTAGTTTTTATGAAACATTTTCTTAACGTTCTGAGAACATGACTTTAAATAGATCTATGAGGAAACCTGTAGAAAAGGTTATGCTGAAGTACTAACATTCCCACATAGAACGTTGTTTCTTAACATTCTCAGAACAATCTGAGAACATTACTTTAAATAGAACCATGAAAAAACCTGTACGAAACGTTATGCTGAAGTACTGAAATTCCCACGTAAGAAACATATGGTTCTCAGAACMCTATGTGCTAGCTGGGTATCCTGCACCATTCCCAGAACTTTATGGTAAAGTTATATGCAAAATAACRATAGGACAACCACGCTCTCGCGAAGCTCTACATGGTTCTCAGAACGTTATGTGCTAGCTGGGCTACATGTCTCTCATGGAATGTATTATTGGTTTGAGAGCATACATAATATATAGCTGGAAATGTCAACGCTGTGGAAGGATACCATTGGATACCGTCGAGACATATTTCATTCATTACACGTCTCTGGCTGCTACATTGCTATAGCCCAGTCCACCTCTGACAATCAACATCAGTGAGCTGTGCATCTAAAGGCATGTACTTGGAACTATATCCTATAGAGGCCCAACAATGGCTACCCAGAGCCCGAAAGTCTGCCATCGGGGAAAATGAATAACTACTACTAGATAATTCCGCCTGTATGTGTGAGGGTTGTGAACTGAGGGGAAATTCGTCTCACGGTTCCCGGGAGATTTCACTCTGAAACAAGGGCTGGCTCAAAGTTTGGTCTTGTCAGTCACCTTTCAGATGACTGAAAAGAGAAAGCAGCACTCCCAACCAGCCAAGTCACTGAGCACAGAGCATCCTCTTCCCATCGCTTGTCTCTGCCATGGAGACAGGGATGCAAGCTGGAGGTGGAGAGGGATTTTCTTCTGAATTTACAAAAGAACCAAGCTTGGTGCCCATTGAAACACTCACAATGCCTGTGTTAGCATTATATGCTTTTGTCACAGTTGTATTTTATGCTATACTAATGTAGGAAGTTAAAATACTGCTCTTCTAAGTTTATACATACATTCTGAATGAAGTAGCACTGGTTTTCAAAAGATTTCATGATTTGTCGATAGATAACATATTGATGAAATTAAACTGTATTGCTCAAAGTTGAAACTGCTTTTAAATTAATCATATTGCAAAAACAATTGAGTCTTTGGCCTTCAGCTATTGCAATATGTTGCTCTAGTTAGTCTTCCCTTATTCTGAACGAATAAAAGTACAGTCTGGAGCATCTCTAGAGCATGATCATCAGAGTGGAATGTAACACTGCACTCACACAGGCGTTTTATTCCAATTCCATCAGATAATATTTTATTTCTTATACTGAACAAAAATATTAACTCAACATGCAACAATTTCAACGAAATCAGTCAATTGAAATTTGAGCCAGACCCAGCCAATCAGAATGAGTTTTTCCCCACAAAAGGGCTTTATTACGACATAAATACTCCTCGGATTCATCAGCTGTCCAGGTGACTGGTCTCAGATGATCCCGCAGGTGAAGAAGCTGGATGGTGGAGGTCCATGGCTGGCATGGTTACACGTGCTCTGCGGTTGTGAGGCCGGTTGGACGTATGTTGGAGGCGGCTTATGGTAGAGAAATTAACATTCAATGCTCTGGCAACAGCTCTGGTGGACATTCCTGCAGTCAGTATGCCAATTGCATGCTCTGTGGCATTATGAAACGTGACAAAACTGCACATTTTAGAGTGGCCTTTTACTGTCCCTGACACAAGGTGCACCTGTGTAATGATCATGCTGTTTAATCAGCTTCCTGATATGCCACACCTGTCAGGTGGATGGATTATCTTGACAAAGGAGAAATACTCATTAACAGGGATGTAAACAAATTTGTGCAATTATTTGGGGTGAAATCAACTTTTTGTGAGTATTGAACATTTCTGGAATCTTTTATTTCAGCTCATGAAACATGGGACCATGCTGAATTTATATTTTTGTTCAGTATACTGTATACAGTGCCTTCAGACCACTTGACTTTTTCCACATTGTGTTAAGTTACAACCTTATTCTACAATTGATTAAATAAAACATTTTCCTCAGCATTCTACACACAATTCCCCAGAATGACAAAGCAAAAACAGGTTTTTAGAAATGTTTCCAAATGTATTAAAAATAAGGAACAGAAATATCTTATTTACGTAAGTATTCAGATCCTTTGCTATGAGACTCTAAATTGAGCTCAGGTGCATCCTGTTTCCATTGATCATCCTTGAGATGTTTCTACAACTTGATTGGAGTCCACATGTGGTAAATTCAATTGATTGGACATTATTTGGAAAGGCACACACCTGTCTATATAAGGTCCCACAGTTGACAGTGCAGGTCAGAGCAAAAACCAAGCCATGAGGTCGAAGGAATTGTCTGTAGAGCTCAGAGACAGGATTGTGTCCAGGCACAGCTCTGGGTAAGGGTACCAAAATATTTCTGCATCATTGAAGGTCTCCAAGATCACAGTGGTCTCCATCATTCTTAAATGGAAGAAGTTTGGAACCACCAAGACTCTTCCTAGAGCTGGCTGCCCGGCCAAACTGAGCAATCAGGGAGAAGGGCCTTGGTCAGAGAGGTGACCAAGAACCCGATGGTCACTCTGACAGACCTCTAGAGTTCCTCTGTGGAGATTGTCCAGAAGGACAACCATCTCTGCAGCACTCCACCAATCAGGACTTTATGGTAGAGTGGCCAGATGTAAGACCCTCCTCAGTAAAAGGCATATGACAGCCCACTTTGCCAAAAGGTATCTAAAGACTCTCTGTTACGGATACAAGTGTTCTGTGTGTATCCTGTGTGTATTTCTTTTCTCTCCTTCTCCCCAATCTCACAGGTGACCATCATAATTCATAATTCATAATTCATAATATAATGTTCACTATTATAATTTGCGTGAGTTGTGTTACGGGTCCCATTACCATCCCCCCCAGACTGTCGAGCCAAAGGGATTCGTAACACTCTCAGACCATGAGAAACAAGATTTTCTGGTCTGATGAAACCAATATTGAACTCTTTGTCATGCTGTGGGGATGTTTTTCAGCAGTAGGGACTGGGAGACTAGTCAGGATCGAGGCAAAGATGAATGGAGCAAAGTACAGAGAGATTCTTGATGGAAACCTGCTCCAGAGTGCTCAGGATCTCAGACTGGGGTGAAGGTTCACCTTCCAACAGGACAATGACCCTAAGCACACAGCCAAGACAATGCAGGAGTGGCTTTGGGACAAGTCTCTGAATGTCCTTGAGTGGCCCAGCCAGAGCCCAGACTTGAAAAAGATTGAACATCTCTGGAGAGACCTGAAAATAGCTATGCAGCAACGCTCCCCATCCAACCTGACAGAGCTTGAGAGGATCTCCAGAGAAGAAGCTTGTGCCAAGCCTGTAGCGTCATACCTGAGAAGACTCGAGTCTGTAATCGCTGCCAAAGGTGCTTCAACACAATACTTTCTTTTTTTTWAAAGAAATTAGCAATTATTTCTAAAAACCTGTTTTTGCTTTGTCATTACGGGGTAATGTGTAGGTTGATGAGGGGGGAAAAACGATTAAAAAAACGATTTAATCCATTTTAGAATGAGGCTGTAACGTAACGAAATGTACTGTATTTAGCTAATACCCAACTCACATGCAGAGTGTTGAAGCCCTATGCATCATAAACCTGTCTACTCCTGGAGTAACTCCCTGTCAGAGTGACTGATTAGAGGGTTTTGCCGGAGGCCCTGGTCCAATGGGAGGTCAGGGGTGAGGGCTTAGGGGTCAGAGGGAGTGAGAGTGAATTTAGACATGAAGATACAACTTGAACCACAGAATAAGGCTACCTTCAAACCAAAATGCATGTTGGTTTGAATAGCTGCTTGAATAGCTTGCTCTCTCAAGAGCATTCAGTACCTCTATCCATCTCTCTACAGACTGGTCCAAGGACCTTCAGAGCCTTCTGACCAACTAGTGTACCTGCGATCTCTCCAGAGCACAGAGAAGTAAGCTCCGCTGGTGGTAATATACTTTATGCACTATGTAAACCTCCTTCACTGTGGCTGTCTGTTTGATGACATATAGCATATTATCCAGGGCCACTGGTTGGATTGGATTTACTGTACTCACTTCCAAAATTCATGCGCTCTCCCCCCACAAAGTCTCCCAGACTTCTATGAAAACAAACGTGTCCACCCCTCTATTCCCAGGTGAGTCTGCTGGGCCATGGAACTCTAGAGCAGCATATCAAAAAACCTGCCACCCTGTTGTCAGCTATCGTTCCCTGAGGAAGGACGCAACTACCAAGGCTTTCAAATTGTCACATTTGGGGGATGACCACCAAATGCAATAAAGTTTTGTAAAAACTGTGTCATTTTTTAATTGATTACAAAACAATAACTGTTTCTTAGTCTGTCTCTTTTTTTCTAACTACTATGGTAACTTAAACATCTGACAACATGCAGACTTTATCCATCAAGACAACACTTAGAGCTTATGATTCAAAAAGGTCAAAAATCAATGCAAGTCTCATATCCAGGGTGAATAAATGTTTATTCATGTAGAAAGGACATCACACAGGTGTGCCAACTAAAATATTTATCCCAGACAAGACTGAAGAATAGGACAAATAGGCTGTGTTAAAATAGGCAGCCCAAGTCTGAGCTTTTTTCCCACAAATTGGTCTTTTGAGCAATCAGATCAGCTCTGAAAAAGAGCTGATGTGAAAAGATCTGCTGTGATTGGTCAAAATATCCAAATTGGGCTGCCTGTCCAAACGCAGCCAGGGACAAGTGAATATAAGTCAGTTCTTGTGTTTGTAGACGTTTCTATGAATTTGAGTGGTTACATACATTACATGTTAAATGGCTATGAGACCGAGGTAAAGATATTCTTGCTGTAATCAAAGGGAAGGTACCGCTGAAGGCCTCAGTATTCAGGCAGGCAGCTGATAATGAGATTACAATAAATGCATGATGTACCTTTCATCACCAAAGCCGTGTTAGCATTTACTGCAAGTTGCTGAACAATCCAACCATTTGTTAGTGTCATTGATATAAATGGGCAATTCTTCTACATTCTCATTGCTTGCTGTTTGGGGTTTTAGGCTGGATTTCTGTATAGCACTTTGTGACATCGGCTGATATAAAAAGGGCTTTATAAATACATTTGATTGATTGATTCAAATACAATATCCAGTTCATAAGCATTGACTGTAATACCTCTTGGGTCCTTTGGTGGTCTGGCAGCTTGCTGCTCTCTAGTGATGTTACTCCCTCTCCAGCTGAAATGCAATAACAACAAAAACATGAATAACAGTAATCCTAGTCAGTCACTAACTTGGCTAATTAAAAGATCATGTAAAATGTGCACATTAGCCAAATGACACCCAATAATAATAATAGTCTATTTGCAGTGAAATTGGGATGGGCATTTGTCAAGCCAACTTTTTCTGTCACTAATTAATCAATGAACAAGCAGTCGAATTCAAAAGACACTAACAAGTCTCTAAAAAAGTTGCTTCAAATATATATTTTTATATTATTGTATATACAGTTGAAGTCGGAAATTCTCATACACCTTAGTCAAATACATTTAAACTCAGTTTTTCACAGTTCCTGACATTTAATCCTAGTAAACATTCCCTGTCTTAGGTCAGTTAGGTTCACCACTTTATTTTAAGAATGTGAAATGTCAGAATAATAGAGAGAATTATTTATTTCAGCTTTTATTTCTTTCATCACATTCCCAGTGGGTCAGACATTTACATACATTCAATTAGTATTTGGTAGCACTGCCTTTAAATTGTTTAAATTGGGTCAAATGTTTTGGGTAGCCTTCAACAAGCTTCCCACAATAAGTTGGGTGATTTTTGGCCCATTCCTCCTGACAGAGATGGTGTAACGGAGTCAGGTTTGTAGGCCTCCTTGCTCGCACAAGTTTTTTCAGTTCTGCCCACACATTTTCTATAGGATTGAGGTCAGGGCTTTGTGATGGCCACCCCAATACCTTGACTTTGTTGTCCTTAAGCCATTTTGCCACAACTTTGGAAGTCTGCTTGGGGTCATTGTCCATTTGGAGGACCCATTTGCGACCAAGCTTTAACTTCCTGACTGATGTCTTGAGATGTTGCTTCAATATATCCACAAAATTTTACTTCCTCATGATGCCATCTATTTTGTGAAGTGCACCAGTCCCTCCTGCAGCAAAGCACCCCCACAAGATGATGCTGCCATCCCCGTGCTTCACGGTTAGGATGGTGTTCTTCGGCTTGCAAGCCTCCCCCTTTTTCCTCCAAACAGAACGATGGTCATTACGGCCAAACAGTTTTATTTTGTTTTCATCAGACCAGAGGACATTGCTCCAAAAAGTACGATCTTTGTCCCCATGTGCAGTTGCAAACCGTAGTCTTACTTTTTTTATGGCGGTTTTGGAACAGTGGCTTCTTCCTTGCTGAGCAGCCTTTCAGGTTATGTTGATATAGGACTCATTTTACTGTGGATATAGTTACTTTTGTACCTGTTTCCTCCAGCATCTTCACAAGGTCCTTTGCTGTTTCTCTGGGATTGATTTGCACTTTTTGCAACAAAGTACGTTCATCTCAAGGAGACAGAACGCGTCTCCTTCCTGAGCGGTATGACGGCTGCGTGGTCCCATGGTGTTCATACTTGCGTACTATTGTTTGTACAGATGAACGTGGTACCTTCAGGCGTTTGGAAATTGCTCCCAAGGATGAACCAGACTTGTGGAGGTCTCCAATTTTTTTCTGAGGTCTTGGCTGATTTCTTTTGATTTTCCCCATGATGTCAAGCAAAGAGGCACTGAGTTTGAAGGTAGGCCTTGAAATACATCCACAGGTACACCTCCAATTGACTCGATTAGCCTATCAGAAGCTTCTAAAGCCATGACATCATTTTCTGGAATTTTCCAAGCTGTTTAAGGCACAGTCAACTTAGCGTATGTAAACTTCTGACCCACTGGAATTGTGATACAGTGAATTATAAGTTAAATAATCTGTCTGTAAACAATTGCTGGAAAAATTACTTGTGTCATGCACAAAGTAGATGTCCTAACCGACTTGCCAAAACTATAGTTTGTTAACAAGACATTTGTGGAGTGGTTGAAAAATGATTGTTAAAGACTCCAACGTAAGTGCATGTAAACTTCCGACTTCAACTGTACAAGGCGCACCTTTGGAACATCTACATTTTAAAAAGTCTAATAAATCACTTTTATATACACCATCACAATAATTCCATTATTTATTTTTGTCAGGTCTAAAGAAATTTCAGAAGAACAGAATATGAGTTAGCCTACTGTAGGCCTGTTATCTGGCTATGCTCCATGCCATAGACTGTAGGCTTGTTCATGTACCAGTTTGTGCCCAGTGGAAACTGGTACGACTAGACCGATTACATTTAAATCCATTATAATACAATGATTAGACTAGTTTTGTGTGATGACTTGACAATATGCCATTAGAAATGTAGATGGGGTTGCTAAAAATTCTGATAAATTCCCTCAATCCTCTACATTTTAAAAATGTCTCCTCCTAGACAGAGTTTTTCTTCATATTCGTTAATTTTCTTTACATATTATTCTATGTGCCCAATACAAGGTATCTAGTGACTAAATCAAGAAGCCAACACTCAGGAACAGCCTGCCTGTTATGTTCATTATAGTTGGAAAACCTGACCTGCACATAACATGAGCTAATTCCCCTCCTGCAGTCATTTCCTCTAAGCATTGTCCAGTGGTACCTCCTCTACACAGGGCACAACACGGGTCACCTCCAACTAAACTCAATGAAGATCGTTTTCACGGCAGATCGTTTTTCGACCCAACAGCATGAAATGCATCATACCAAACACAAAAAACTCACCGACTCTTGTTAGTATCTCCTCAGTTGGTTATTGCCCTTTTAATGTGACAGGGTTAACCAGTTGTTTCATAACAGTACAAGCCCTTGCCCTCCTCCACGTATACAGTATATTCTGAAGCAAAAACAACCGAGTCCTACATTTATTTTGCGAGTTCAAGTCATCATCTCGTGTGTACAGATATTGCCTTCCTGYGACTGGTTGGAAACACTGGCTGCGATTCCTTATTTACCAGCTGGAGTACAATCAGTAACGTTTCCCTGCTACTGAAATGTTGCAATGTTCCTTCCATTCAGAAATACTCCGGCCAATGTATTTGTCTTTTAACTGTAGTTAATGTCATTTAAAAACAATCCCGGTATAACTTCAACTTAAATTTGACCACTTCGTTTGTATTTCAGGGGCAGCTTTAGTGGAAAGACCAACACTGACTGACCTTTAGATTAGAGTCCTGTTTGAGTAATATATTCTGACACAGGGTTTATTTTTTTCAGTTGTGGTTCATTGATTGACAGATGAGGCAAAGGTCAACTCCAATTAATTCCTCAGGGAAATCTGGTGGGTTTTGGTCACTGTTTTGTTGAGAGAGAGCCTTTTCTCCAGGTCTGTTATGGCTTCACATTTAACCACACTGAACCAGATTGAAAGGATAATTATTCTATTATAATCCTGTGATGAGGTTTTCCACAGGCTCTCTGTGAACAGAGCTTTCGGCCATCATGTCATCAGGCTCAGGAACTCACCAGAGGTCTAACCATAAACTAAGGGGTCAGGGGGAAAACATACACATGCAAGGACATTAGTTTTCATGTGGCGTGCACACCAATAGTATAATGCACAGCAGTTCTAATCTTTTACAAACATTAAACACATTCTTTGTCCTGAAATAGATCAATTAATTGGATACTTTTTTTGAACATCTTGTTAACATTTAAACAATTAGAAAATAACAAAGAACAGAAATAAAGTATATTTATTTATTAATCTAAAAAAGACTATTGGATGAACTGTATTGATGGACAAGATAGTGTTTTAGGTTGGACTGTGGGTTTAGTTCCTCTATTATATTAAGCAGTAGTTATTCAAAGAGGCTATTGTATCACATTTGATCAAGGAACATGAATAGTGTATTAACTGTTCTGTGAAGGTCTCTTTGTTCTGCATTGATGCTTAATCTGGGTATGGGAGTCAGCCATCATACAGTGCCATACCTAAGACTGTTAATAATCAAGAATCAGGTCTGTGTCTTTCCTCAGATCCTCTTATATCCCATGAGTTATAATATTGTATCCACTGCGCCAGCAGCCCATGCCCCTCTTCATAAAGTATAACCATTACAGTTCCGCCATGGTGTCTCCCACAACAAATGTCTACCTGGGTGTCGTCTTATTACGGGACATTCAAATCTTTCATTGAATAAAGATGAAGGGAACGTTGAGGATGAGAAAAGACAGTAAAGTGTCTGAGGTGGGATTTACTGGGGTCTGTGTGATTTATGGTTACCCATAACAACCTGCTTAGGACTGTGTGGGTGGCGTGCGGCGTGTCAGAGGACAGCTCGCAAAAAGGCCCTTTCCACCGCCCCGTCAGGACAGAGTGCAAACACCATCTCACCTCTTCGTCGGCTGTATGAGAAGGTTTGAGGCTGTATGAGAAACACTTTTATAGTCCGAGCTGAGGGTGACAGGTAGCAGGCTTTTCCTGCACACGCACAAAAGAGCCTCAGTTGCCCGGGCAGCAAGAGGTGGAGGAAGGGGATGGGCTCTGTCCGTGTGGGTCCTGCTAAACGCAGCATTATTTTTTACAAATGAAAGGCAAACCTCTGTGGAATATGGGTACTCAGCTCTTTCAAGCCCCATTAGTGTAACATCACAATTTGAATCATACCACGGCCAGTCAAGCTACTATATATGTGGTTTTGTATTAAGACTTCAGTGGAGGTTTCTTTAAAGAGGAAAATATTGTCAGCTCTTTGGACTGCATCCATAAGGAAGAGGAAGGGCACCGTTTTTTGAATTTGCACCTTGTGGTTGCTCCCTGTAAAATAAAGTACTGTTATGAGGTTCAAAAACCTGAGGTAGCTGACAAGTGATGAAGGCCCACACACACCTGTGCCATACAGCTTTCCACTCTTTATGTCCTTAGGCGGTTCTAATGGCATTCCCAGACACTGTGACTATGTTGCATCATAATGATCCTGAACAAAATGCCATCCTTCAGAGCTGCTACTTTACAGCAGGGGTAGCCTGACATATGTTAACAGAATCCTCACCATCTGTCTCAATATGGCCGTCCGCCGCAGACTCCTCCATACTGCTATGCCCTGGGTTCTGCAGAGTCACACTGTGCCAACGGCTGTCAAACATCCACAGGGGCAGAACGGGTTCAACCTGTCTCTGACTTTCTTCCCTCTTCTCCTAGGTGTCATGTATTTCAGTAAGTGTGTCAATCTCTTCTCCAGTTGCCTCCATGGTTGCTCCTCGTCACCCACGGGCCATCCTCACCGCACACTCCTTCGTACGACTTACAAGGACTCCTCTAGTTACATGATTAATGAGCTTTTCAACACCCACAACACCCCAGCTTCTGTGTTTAGTGTATCATATACAACCTGCCCCGTGAGAAGTGACATTAGACAGTCAAATACTGAGGGTTTCGCAGGAGTATTTTTTATATAAGCCCCTGGCTGTTTGGGCATGTTTAAATATCTGTGAATTTGTGTGGCTGAAGTGGATTAGACTGTACAGCTCCGTGCCAACTGCACACCATATGACACTGATCCACGAGCCAGGAGGATGCCATTGGGTTTCTGGGATGTGAGGCTGGCAGATTCCGGCCAGAGGAAATCAGCAGCAGCTAGGACAATAACCAAAGCACAGGGCATTCTTGCATGACTGGCACGCTCAGCTCTGCATCGGAGAGAGAAGGATGTTGGTCGGGAAAGATGCTAGACAGAGATGCTGGGGATTGTGGATGGAGAGCAGTGGGTAGATTGAATGAAATTAATGAATGGCTGGATGGAATAATGGCTGGGTGGAAATAGGTGAAGTAAACCACCTGTGTTGTCATGTCTGGCTCATTAGTCATTCGAACTTACTTTACTGTACTGGGAGCACAGGTCCCAGGGATTTTCTCTGAAGTTTTGCCCTGGGAAATAGAGGAGAAAAAGAAACATGACAAGGAAAAAGCAGACATATTACTCACAGAGTTAAACATCACATGAATCTTCACTTTCACAAGCGCCCTAATGGAACTGTTTGATGTCTACACTGCATGGCCTGATGGGAAGCTGCTTCTGACGTTCTCTGCCCAATAATTATTCCTCGGTGGCCACTCCTCTCTGCAGCTGTGGGCCACATGAACTCACATGAATCTGGCCCCTTACTGCCACATTTACATGGCAGGGATAAAAACAGACCAAACCTGGGGGGACGGGAACAAAAGGACCCGATCATTTCTAATACTGACTGAGTAGACACTACTGTATACATAACTTACATGGGTAGGTCCTGGACTTTAAAGCTACTTTGCTTTTTAATTCTATAAAATGTAGTGAATGACCCTCTCCCATAGCTAACATAGACCATGCCACAAACATCTGAACTGGATGTTCCCTAAATCACTCATGAATACGTTTGTAGCTAATAGAGAGAAGCCGCAGCTGACATGTAGTTCAAGTAGACCAGTACAGTACGTACAGTACAGCACAACCCCTCTCTCTCATATTGGACATGGAACTGTATTTGTTGCTGGTGGTGAGGTCTCTATTCTAATATAGGCATAACTGGAGAAGTCTGCCGTTCTCATGAAGAATCTAAACCAGCTGTCTCAATTAAAAAATGTCAGGTACCCCCAACATTTATGGTCCCAGTCCAACCCCAGATTATGCTCTAAACACCAMTAATCTTATATGGTCACACTAATCATAAAGCTGCTGGACCTTCCAGACTTCATCAAGTCACACTCATTTAGTCTTGACATTATACCTTCATTACACATCTAACACAGCAGATATGTAAGAATCTTTATCCTGCTTCCATACCATCATGGCATTTGTTAACGGATTAGTTAAAACCGCATTCCAGCCGGTGTCTATTCCACAAGTTACCACCGGCTAAATCTATGACTTTAAAATGCCTATTTACTTTGACTGTGCAATCCATTGTCTCATCAGCCCAGCTAGGCAATTTATAAACTTGATCTCCACTATAAAAGGCATCTAGACATTATCTCCCATTTCTTTTAGGCTAACATTGATTTTTCAACAGCTGAGATTTGTATAAACCTTGCTGTCTGTCTCGCCGACATTTGCAACCTTGTTTCAATTTTCAAACCCATAGTAATGAACGTGTCAGACAGGCAGCTTTTCTCAGGCAGTCGAAGTTATGAATCAGCTGGCATCATTTTTATGGATTTATACAAAGAAATGTCAATTGAAAAAAAGGTCAAACGAAGTGCAGCTAGTTTGCAGTCTTTCCAGCTTCAGTTTGAAGTGATTGTGTTAGCTGTGATGTTGGCTAGCTCCTCTGAACAACAGTGTCCTGACGAGTGAGCACATTGTCTATGACAGGCGAAATTGCACCTCATTAYCTTCTTGTTATGGATCAATCCAAATAAATGTCACTAGAAAACAGTTTAAACAATTGCAAATGCAGCTACTTTGCTGTTATTCTGGATGCACTTTTTGACATGACTGTAAGTTAGTCGTAGATGGCTAGCTAGCAGGCAAGGGATAAGCATGTTGCGAGCCAGTATGGCAATGGGACATTTAGAATGAACGACTGGGTCGCGTCCATAGATACAGAACAAAACGACTGGATCGCATCTCTGTCAACTGAACAGACAGAATGAGGTAGCAACTCTAGATTTTGCACATTTGTGGCCTGCTGGAGGTCATTTTGCAGGGCTCTGGCAGTGCTCCTCCTTGCACAAAGGCGGAGGTAGCGGTCCTGCTGCTGGGTTGTTGCCCTCCTACGGCCTCCTCCACGTCTCCTGATGTACTGGCCTGTCTCCTGGTAGCGCCTCCATGCTCTGGACACTACGCTGACAGACACAGCAAACCTTCTTGCCACAGCTCGCATTGATGTGCCATCCTGGATGAGCTGCACTACCTGAGCCACTTGTGTGGGTTGTAGACTCCGTCTCATGCTACCACTAGAGTGAAAGCACCGCCAGCATTCAAAAGTGACCAAAACATCAGCCAGGAAGCATAGGAACTGAGAGTGGTCTGTGGTCACCACCTGCAGAACCACTCCTTTATTGGGGGTGTCTTGCTAATTGCCTATAATTTCCACCTTTTGTCTATTCCATTTGCACAACAGCATGTGAAATTTATTGTCAATCAGTGTTGCTTCCTAAGTGGACAGTTTGATTTCACAGAAGTGTGATTGACTTGGAGTTACAGTGTGTTGTTTAAGTGTTCCCTTTATTTTTTGGAGCAGTGTATTTTGCACACATCATATGTGTCCATTACAATCTATGCAAGAATCGGAAGGCGTGATTTGTCACCATTACTTGAAAACCTGAATAAAACAGTAAATACGTTAAGCTCCATACACACATACGGTATGCTACAGTAGAAACAACAACACGATATACAGAAAAAAAGGCACTTACTTCGATAAGAACGTACTCATGTCCAAAGTTATTATTTATAAGGAAACCAATAATGAAGGCAATGCGGGCTCCAGCCAGAAAATGTGGCAGGGGGGAAAAGTTAGTGCAAGGCCTGTTGTGAATAGAGATGCGCAATGTCTTCATACGTGATCTGGGGAAACACTGGGGAAGTGTTTGGGCTCTCGTTGAAGAGAGAAGTTTGTTCGGCTCAGTAAAGCCTCAAACATAAATTGGTGGAACACACCTCAATTCAAACTGTTGTTAGAAAATAAAACAATTTAGAAAATAATTTTAAATTGACAAGTTGAAACATAGCCTAAAGATAATTACCAGGCAGCGTGCCTTGGTTTGAGGGCAGCACGGGTTAACTGTCCTGTTGTGTAACAATCACATTTTGGAACAGTGAGTGCATTCTGACATCATGCGCATTAAAGAAACTCACGCTGGGGCGACCGTTAGATATATTTGTTCCTAAGAGCAAAGCAAAACAGATCTTGACCCAAGTTGTGTGACACAGAGCGCCCGCTCCCTCTAGTCAGAAGAAACACAAACAAATATCACAAGTCCACTGCAGGTTACCTTCACTGATTCAAGTGCACCCAACTCCTTTCCCACCCCCCCTGAAACCACAAATGGATCCTCCAGAAGGCAAGGATCCACTTTCTCCAAAAATGGCACTCCTACTGGACCCAACTTATCTTTATCATAACCATGTCCATCACCTTCTACCGTTTCCATTTCACCTTCAGAACTTGAACTGGCATCCGGCTCAATCTTTTTGAACTTGACACCAATCTTCCTCGATGTGGGTGTCTCTCGTGTGTGTTTGCAGGTGGGTAGAGTTAGACAAATAGTAAATTACACATTGTAAACAGGACAATATTTTCATGTTGCACATATTTTAGTTTTCAATATTTGTATATGAATTTCTACAATTTATAGTTGGTTTGAGGTTTTTAAGTCATTGAAATTTGGAGCTATGGACTTTTAAAAAGAATGTCCCATGTAAATTGTGTAATTTACTGATGGTCCCTAACTATTCCCATAGGGATGTTGAATGTCAAACCAAGTTGCCAATGGGCGTTACGATTGAGTCATGTGCAGCTGCACTCCGAAATGCTGATTACTTGGGTGCTGTGGGCATGTGGGCAGAAATAAAATAAACCCAACCTATAGGAAACTGTTATGGTACCCTTCATTCCGTGACATCATTTTTTTCCTGTCATCTTGCAAATCTACTTTTGGACTTTATGACCCAAATTATCCTATTTACACTTTGCAGTCAATTTTGACACGAAAATAATGTTTCTAAAGATGCCACGTAGGCCATTTTCAAAATGAGAATATATATTTTTAGGGGCAGTCTCTCTTTAAAGAGCGACTGAACTTCCTGATTAAGCCTTGTTTTGAAGCTTGGACATTAAGTTAATGTTAGCGGCCATGACTGAAGCCAAACAAAGTTGTCTTGGGGGTGTGGTTTGCTGTGGGTGTTTCTTGGGTGTGTCTTTGCCATTCAGTCACAACAAATAAGGGCATTAGTGAGTACAGCGAGGTAAGCTACGCTAGCTTTGTTATGGAGAGAACAATGTTTTGAAGTTAAGGACTTCTCCCCTCCTGACTTATTCGCCATCACAAGGTGGTCAGCTACATGGCCTAAAGTATCAGTGAATTCGGCTATTTCAGCCACACCTGTTGCTGACAGGTGTATCAAATCGAGCACACATCCATGCAATCTCCATAGACAAATATTGGCAGTAGAATGGCCCGTACTGAAGAGCTCAGTGACTTTCAACGTGGCACCGTCATAGGATGCCACCTTTCCAACAAGTCAGTTCGTCAAATTTCTTGCAGTGCTAGAGCTGTGCCATTCAACTATAAGTGCTGTTATTGTGAAGTGGAAATGTCAAGGAGCAACAATGGCTCAGCCGCGTAGTGGTAGGCCACACAAGTTCACAAAACGGGACTGCCGAGTGCTGAAGCACATAGCTTTTAAAAATTGTCTGTCCTCGGTTGCAACACTCACTACCGAGTTCCTAACTGCTTCTGGAAGCAACATAAGCACAAGAACTGTTCATCTGGAGCTTCATGAAATGGGTTTCCATGGCTGAGCAGCCGCACACAAGCCTTTGATCACCATACGCTCGGCTGGAGTGGTGTAAAGCTCGTCGCCATTGGACTCTGGAGCAGTGGAAATGTGGAGTGATGAATCACTCTTCACCATCTGTCAGTTCAACGGACGAGTCTGGGTTTGGCGGATGCCAGGAGAACACTACCAGCCCAAATGCATAGTGCCACCTGTAAAGTTTGGTGGAGGAGGAATAATGGTCTGGGGCTGTTTTTCATGGTTCGGGCTAGACCCCTTAGTTCTAGTGAAGGTAAATATTAACTTTACGTTATACAATGACATTCTAGACGATTCTGTGCTTCCAACTTTGTGGCAACAGTTTGCAGAAGGCCCTTACCTGTTTCAGCATGACAATGCCCCCGTGCACAAAGCGAGGTCCATACAGAAATTGGTTGTCGAGATCCGTGTGGAAGAACTTGACTGGCCTGCACAGAGCCCTGACCTTAAACCCCATTAAACACCTTTGGGATGAATTGGAACGCCAACTGCGAGCCAGGCCTAATCGCCCAATATCAGTGGCCGACCTCACTAATGCTCTGGTGGCTGAATGGAAGCAAGTGTGGAAAGCCTTCCCAGAAGAGTGTAGGCTGTTATATTAGCAAAGGGGAGACCAACTCCATATTAATACCCATGATTTTGGAATGAGATGTTCGACAAGCAGGTGACCACATACTTTTGGCCATGTAGTGTAGTTTCAAAGTTTAATTTCATGTAAAAACATGTTATTGTGGTGATGGTATCAACTGCAATTTTAATGCCTTGCTTTGGGTCAGTTCAGCTGTCCTACAACACAATATTCTATAACTGGCTAGTTTTGTCTCGTCTCTTGTCTCTCCTTATGGGGCGGCAGGTAGCCTAGTGGTTAGCGCGTTGGACTAGTAAACGAAAGGTTGCAAGATCAAATCCCCGAGCTGACAAAGTCAATTTATTTCGTTCTGCCCCCTGAACAAGGCAGTTAATCCACTGTTCCTAGGCCGTCATTGAAAATAAGAATTTGTTATTAACTGACTTGCCTAGTAAAATAAAACATGTCTGGTGTTAGATCTATCCCAGGGGACAAATCCCAGAACTTCTAATATTCCAACAGGTTTAGCTACATGTGGTCATTGCAAAAACATCACCCAGCTTGAGCGAAGAATATTTACTTTTTTTTACAGTGCCTTCAGAAAGTATTCATACTCCTTGACTTATTCCACATTTTGTTGTTACAGCCTGACATTAATGGATAAAAAGACATTTTCACCCATCTACACACAATACCCCATAATGTCAAAATGAAAACGTGTAAACATTTTTAGCAAATTTATTGAAAAATAAATGTCTAATTTAGTGTACATCAGTCTTCACACCTGAGTCAATACTTTGTAGAAGCACCTTTGGCAGCCATTACATCTGTGAGTCTTTCCACACCTGGATTGTGCTTCATTTGCCCATTATTCTTTTCAAAATTCTTCTAGCTCTGTCAAATTGGTTGTTGATCATTTTCAGGTCATGCAATAGATTTTCAAGTAGATTTATGTCAAAACTCGGCCACTTGGGTAACATTCACTGTCTTCATGGTAAGCAACTCCAGCATCTCCAGTGTAGATTTTGCCTTCTATTTTAAGTTATTGTCCTGCTGACAGGTAAATTAATCTCCCAGTGTCTGGTGGAAAGCAAACTGAACCAGGTTTTCCTATAGGTTTCTGCTTGTGGTTAGCTCCATTCCGTATTTTTTTTTCTCCTGAAAAACTCCCCAGTCCTAAATGATTACAAGCATATCCATAACATGATGCAGCCACCACTATCATTGAAAATATAAAGAGTGGTACTCAGTAATGTGTTGTATTGGATTTGTTCCAAACATAACACTTTGTATTCAGGACAAAAAGGTATTTGCTTTGCAACAGTTTTTGCAGTATTACTTTAGTGCCTTGTTGCAAACGGGATGCATGTGTTGGAATATTGTTATTCTGTACAGGCGTCCTTTTTTCACACTGTCAATTAAGCTAGTATTGTGGACTAACTACAATGTTGTTGATCCATCCTCAGTTTTCTCCTGTCGTTGCCATTAAACTCGAATTGTTTTTGAAGTCACCCTTGACCTCAAGGTGAAATTCCTGAGTGGTTTCCTTCCTCTTGGCCACGTGAGTTAGGAAGGAGGAAGCTTTGCATTGGTCAGTAGCCTACTGAGTAATAAGAGTGCATTAGCTGAACTTATGTATATATTGTCAACAACGAGTTTTGATAACTTTCAAGTGTAACAGTTCCATGTAGAATACACCATACTTCACATAATGTTGCAGAAGCAGTGTGCTTCTAACATAACAATGTGCAAATGTTATACCTTCATGTATGGTGTCCTTACAGGAAGGCATAACACTTCACCAATCAGGTCAGACGGAATAGTTGTGCAGCAATGCTCCCCATCCAACCTGACAGCGCTTGAGAGAATCTGCAGAGAAGAATGGGYGGGAACTCCCCAATTACAGGTGTGCCAGGTTTGCAGCATCATACCCAATAAGACTCAAGGCTGTAATCGCTGTCAAAGGTACTTTAACAAAGTACTGAGTAAAGGTTCTGAATACTTACACTACCGTTCAAAAGTTTGAGGTCACTTAGAAATGTCCTTGTTTTTGAAAGAAAAGCTATTTTTTTGTCCATTAAAATAACATCAAATTGATCAGAAAAACAATGTAGACATTGTTAATGTTGTAAATGACTATTGTAGCTGGAAATGGCTGATTTTTAATGGAATATCTACAGAGGACCATTATAAGCAACCATCACTCCTGTGTTCCAATGGCACGTTGTGTTACCTAATCCAAGTTTAGCATTTTAAAAGGCTATTTGATCATTAGAAAACCCTTTTGCAATTATGTTAGTACAGCTGAAAACTGTTGTTCTGATTAAAGAAGCAATAAAACTGGCCTTCAGACTAGTTGTGTATCTGGAGCATTGGCATTTGTGGGTTCGATTACAGGCTCAAAATGGCCAGAAACTGAAGATCTCGTACAATGCTGTGTACTACTCCCTTCACAGAACAGTGCAAACTGGCTCTAACCAGAATAGAAAGATGAGTGGGAGGCCCCGGTGCACAACTGAGCAAGAGGACAAGTACTTTAGAGTGTCTAGTTTGAGAAACAGACACCTCACAAGTCCTCAACTGGCAGCTTCATTAAATAGTACCTGCAAAACACCAGTCTCAATGTCAACAGTGAAAAGGCGACTCCGGAACTCCGCTTACCTTCCCCGGAACTCTTCGATGGAGAGCCGGGCACTTGTCAGGTGTTTCTCGCTCAGTATGCCCTCATCATCGAGCTTCAGCCCTCCTCCTTCCCCTCGGACCGCTCTAAGATGGCGTACCTCATCATGCTGATGTCCGGGAGGGCTGTCGCCTGGGCTACGGCAGTATGGGAACAACAGCKGTATGCTTCAGTCTGGAGGAGTTTGTGGTGGAGGTCAAGAAGGTTTTTTTCGTTGCCCCATTGTCCAGGAGAGAGGCTGCCCGGAAGCTACTCCAGCTTCGGCAGAAATCTCGCAGTGTTGCAGATTATGCGGTGAATTTCCGCACGTTGGGTCGTCGGCCAACCTGTCCTCCGGGTTCCACCCCCAGTCCAACGGCCATTTGGAGCGAGCCAACCAGGACTGTTTCCCTGTACCCTTCATATACATCCTACCTTTCATGTGTCCAGAGTTAAACCCATGTCTCAGCCCTTTGTCTCCTGTTTCCAGGCACCACCTCTCCCCCGTCTCATCGACGGCCAACCGGCATACACGGTGATGCGTCTCCTGAAGGTTCGACCTCGGGGCAGGGGGTTCCAGTACCTGGTTGACTGGGAGGGTTATGGCCCGGAGGAGAGGTGCAGGGTCCAGGGACATCCTGGACCCAGGCCTACAGAGGGTAGTTCGTATGGCCCAATACATTACTGGGGCCAAGCTTCCTGCCATCCAGGACCTATATACCAGGTCGTGTCAGAGGAAGGCCCAAACAATTGTCAAAGACTCCAGTCACCCAAGTCATAGACTGTTTTCTGTGCTACCGCACGGCAAGGGGTACCGGAACGTCAAGTCTAGGTCCAAAAGGCTCCTTAACAGCTTCTACCCCAAAGCTATAAGACTGCTAAACAATTAATCAAATGGCACCCGGACTATTTACATTGACTCCCCCAAACATTTCACGGTAAGGTCTACACCTGTTGTATTCGGCGCATGTGAAAAATACAATTTGATTTGATTTGATTTTGATACAGTACAGTACATTACAGTACATTACCTAATTTTCAAGCTTCTGTAAGTGTGATCCAAGAGAGAGAATACATGCACTAGTACACCGGAGTAATATCTGCATCAGTACAATGTAATTACTAGGTGTTACACAGGATTTGGCTAGTTAAAATTAAGTGTATCTTGAGAGGTACTTACTTGTAATTATAGTGTACCGATATCCAGTGGTGGAAAAAGTACCCAATTGTCACACTTGAGTAAATGTAAAAATACTTTAATAGAAAATGAAAAGTGAAAGTCACCCAGTAAAATACTACTTGAGTAAAAGTCTACAAGTATTTAATTTTAAATATACTTAACTATCAAAAGTTAAAGTATAAATCATTTCAAATTCCTTATATTTATAGTGGCTATATCGAGGAAAGCAAAAGTTCCAACAGCTGGGCCTAAATTATTGTATAAGAGATCACACAAAATATTTTTTGATCACACAGACGCTGCACTTGATGAATTTATGAAATTGCTTCTTCCAGTTATTGATAAACATGCACCTGTTAAGAAACTGACTGTTAAGGCTCCATGCATTGATGAGGAATTGAAAAACTGTATGGTTGAAAGAGATGGGGCAAAAGGAGTGGCTAATAAGTGGCTGCACATCTGACTGACATCTGACTGACTGACATCTGACTGATAACAACAAATTGTTATCTGACTTATAACAAATTGAGAAATTATGTGACTAACTCAACAAAAAGAAGAAGAAACCATATTATGAAGCCAAGATCAAGGATATAAAGAATGATGGAAAAAACTTTGGAGTACTTTAAATGAAATTATGGGCAGAAAGACAAATTCAACTCCATCTTTCATCGAATCAGATGGCTTATTCATCACCAAACCATTTGATGCTGCCAATTATTTTAATGATTACTTCATTGGCAAAGTGGGCAAACTTAGGCAGGAAATGCCAACAATGAACAGATAGCAATTATATTCATGCATAAATGTTTTATTTATTTTAAATACAAATAATGAAAGAAAAGCATTGCAAGTTTGAATTTTGTAAAGMTAGTGTGGGAGAGGTGGATTTTATCGATCAATAATGACAAACCTCCTGGCATTGACAACTGTAGATGGAAAGCTACTGAGGATGGTAGCTGACAGTATAGCCACTCCTATCTGTCATATTTTTTATCTGAGCCTAGAGGAAAGTCTTTGTCCTCAGGCCTGGAGGGAAGCCAAAGGAACTCTGCTACCCAAGAGTGGTAAAGCGGCCTTTACTGGTTCTAACAGCAGACCTAAAAGCTTGCTGCCAGCTCTTACCAAACTGTTGGTGTTTGACCAAATACAATGCTATTTCTCTGTAAACAAATCAACTACAGACTTTCAGCAGCTTATAGAGAAGGGCACTCAACATGTACTGCACTGACACAAATGACTGATGATTGGTTGAAAGAAATTGATAATAAGACGTTTGTGGGAGCGGTACTGTTAGATTTCAGTGCAGTCTTTGATATTATTGACCATAACCTGTTGTTGAAAAAACTTATGTGTTATGGCTTTTCAACCTCTGCCATATCGTGGATTCAGAGCTATCTATCTAATAGAACTCAAGGGATTTTCTTTAATGGAAGCTTCTCTAATGTCAAACATGTAAAGTGTGGTGTGCCGCAGGGCAGCTCTCTAGGCCCTCTTTTTTATTTTTACCAATGACCTGCCACTGGCATTAAACAGAGCATGTGTGTCCATGTATGCTGATGATTCAACCGTATACGCATCAGCAACCACAGCTAATGATGTCACTGAAACCCTTAACAAAGAGTTGCAGTCTGTTTTGGAATGGGTGGCCAGTAATAAACTGGGCCTGAACATCTCTAAAACTATAAGCATTGTATTTGGTTCAAATAATTCCTTAAGTTCTAGACCTCAGATGAACCTGGTAATGAATGGTGTGGCTGTTGAACAAGTTGAGGAAACTAAATTACTTGGCGTTACCTTAGATTGTAAACTGTCATGGTCAAAACATATAGATTCAATGGTTGTAAAGATGGGGAAAGGTCTGTCCGTAATAAAGAGATGCACTGCTTTTTTGACACCACACTCCAAAAAGCAAGTTCTGCAGGCTCTAGTTTTGTCTAATCTTGACATACTTTTTAGGTACATTATAATTACAAGTAAGTACCCCTCAAAATACACTTTTTTGAAACTATSTAAATCATGTGTAACACTTACGCCTTGATCACACCGTTAGCATTGCGTTTTGGTACCCAGAATTAGATTCATTTAGAATGGAACACTGTATTTGCATTGCGGCATTGCATMGCAGAGGCAGTTGCAGTGCATCCTGTGTGGTGCATCAAACTGTATGAGTAGACAGCTTCACAGAAATTGTAGCAAAAAGTCAATGTTGTAACTTTATTGCACACATATCCAGATGATGCTGCATGCCATTTTGTGCAATGATGTTGTCGTGTGATTGAGGCTTTGGTAATTCAACGGAACAAAAATATAAATGCAACATGTAAAATGTTAGTCCCATGTTTCATGATGCAGAAAAATGTATCCATGCTTTTGTCCATTCTAGGTTAGACTACTGCAATGCTCTACTTTCTGGCTACCCGGATAAAGCACTAAATAAACTTCAGTTAGTGCTAAGCTAGAATCTTGACTAGAACCAAAACATTTGATCATATTACTCCAGTGCTAGCCTCTCTACACTGGCTTCCTGCTAAGACAAGGGTTGATTTCAAGGTTTAACTGCTAACCTACAAAGCATTACATGGGCTTGCTCCTACCTATCTTTCCAATTTGGTCCTGCCGTACATACCTACACATACGCTACGGTCACAAGACGCAGGCCTCCTTACTGTACCTAGAATTTCTAAGCAAACAGCTGGAGGCAGGGCTTTCTCCTATATAGCTCCATTTTTATGGAATGGTCTGCCTATCCATGTGAGAGACGCAGACTCGGTCTTAACCTTTACATTTTTATTGAAGACTCATCTCTTCAGTAGGTCCTATGATTGAGTGTAGTCTGGCCCAGGAGTGTGAAGGGGAACGGAAAGGCACTGGAGCAACCAACCACCCTTGCTGTCTCTGCCTGGCRGGTTCCCCTCTCTCCACTGGGATTCTCTGCCTCTAACCATATTACAGGGGCTGAGTCACTGGCTTACTGGTGCTCTTCCATGCCGTCCCAAGGAGGGGTGTGTCACTTGAGTGGGTTGAGTCACTGACGTGATCTTCCTGTCCGGGTTGGTGCCCCCCCTTGGGTTGTGCTGTGGCGGAGATCTTTGTGGGCTATACTCGGCCTTGTCTCAGGATGGTAAGTTGGTGGTTGAAGATATCCCTCTAGTGGTGTGGGGGTTGTGCTTTGGCAAAGTGGGTGGGGTTATATCCTGCCTGTTTGTGTCAGTGTCTCCCGACTCCTCCTGTCTCAGCCTCCAGTATTTATGCTGCAGTAGTTTGTGTGTCTGGGTGCTAGGGTCAGTCTGTTATATCTGGGGTATTTATCCTGTCTTATCCGGTGTCCTGTGTGAATTGAAGTATGCTCTCTCTAATTCTTCCTCTTTCTCTAGGACCATGCCTCAGGACTACCTGGCCTGATGACTCCTTGCTGTCCCCAGTTCACCTGGACGTGCTGCTGCTCCAGTTTCAACTGTTCTGCCTGCGGCTAAGGAACCCTGACCTGTTCACCGGACGTGCTACCTGTCCCAGACCTGCTGTTTTAAACTCTCGAGAGACAGCAGGAGCGGTAGAGATACTCTGAATGATCGGCTATGAAAAGCCAACTGACATTTACTCCTGAGGTGCTGACCTGTTGCACCCTCGACAACCACTGTGATTATTATTATTTGACCCTGCTGGTCATCTATGAACATTTGAACATCTTGGCCATGTTCTGTTATAATCTCCACCCAGCACAGCCAGAAGAGGACTGGCCATCCCTCATAGCCTGGTTCCTCTCTAGGTTTCTTCCTAGGTTCTGACCTTTCTAGGGAGTTTTTCCTAGCCACCGTGCTTCTACACCTGCATTGCTTGCTGTTTGTGGTTTTAGGCTGGTTTTCTGTACAGCACTTTGTGACATCAGCTGATGTAAGAAGGGCTTCATAAATAAATGTGAATGAAATTTGATTGAAATAAAAAAGATCCCAGAAATGTTCCATATGCACAAAAAGCTTTTTCTCTCAAATTTTTGTCCCAAATTTGTTTACATCCCTGTTATTGAGCATCCCTCCTTTGCCAAGATAATCCATCCACCTGGCAGGTGTGGCATATCAAGAAGTTGATTAAACAGCAAGATCGTTACACAGGTGCACCTTATGCTGGGGACAATAAAAGGCCACTCTTAAATGTGCAGTTTCGTCACACAACACAATACCACAGATGTCTCAAGTTTTGAGGAAGCGTGGAATTGGCATGCTGACTGCAGGAATGTCCACCTGAGCTGTTGCCAGAGAATTGAATGTTAATATCTCTACCATAAGCCGCCTCCAACGTCATTTTAGAGAATTTGGCTGTACGTCCGACAAGCCTCACAACCGCAGACCACGTGTAACCACGCCAGCCCAGGACCTCAGGGAAGCTCAACTGTGTACTCGTCGTCCGACTTAAGTGGGCAAATTCTCACCTTCGATGGCCACTGGCACGCTGGAGAAGTGTGCTCTTCACAGATTAATCCCGGTTTCAACTGTACCGGGCAGATGGCAGACAGCGTATATGGCGTCGTGTGGGCTAGCGGTTATTTGATGTCAATGTTGTAAACAGAGTACCCCATGGTGGTGGTGGGGTTATGGTATGGGCAGGCATATATTGGCCATATACCACAAACCCCTGAGGGTCCTTATTGCTATTATAAACTTGTTTCTAAGATAATTAGAAGAGTGAAAATACATGTTTTGTCATACCACTGGTATACAGTACGGTCTGATATACCACGGCTGTCAGCCAATCAGCATTCTGGGTTCAAACCACTCAGTTTATGAAAATGATACAGGTAATACTGACAAAATAAAGGAAACACCAACATAAAATGTCTTAATAGGTTGTTGGGCCACCACAAGCCACCAGAACCGCTTCAATGCATCTTGGCATACATTTTACAAGCGTCTGCAACTCTGTTGGAGGGATGTGACACCATTCTTCCAAAATAAATTTTATAATTTCGTGTTTTGTTGATGGTGGTGGGAAAAGCAGTCTCAGGCACTGCTTCAGAATCTCCCATAAGTGTTCAATTGGGTTGGAATCTGGTGACTGAGACACACACACACACACCCTTTAAACGTCCTATGCTCCTTTGTGACCCCTCTTTCAAGGTCACTGAGATCTCTTCTTCTAGCCATGGTAGCATAATGGGATGTTAATTGCATAATTAATTCAGGAACTTTTTTGGAAGCATCTGCTTTCAATATACTTTTCATCCCTCATTTACTCAAGTGTTTCCTTTATTTTGGCAGCTACCTACAGTATAGGTAGCTATATATATATATATATAGTATACCTATAGTATACCTATATATACAGTACAGTACGTCCGACCTACAGCCAACAGAGACAATGCAGAAAATGAGTGTATTCATTACGGAAACCGTTTACCGTTTAAGAACCAAACTGAAGCAAACAGAACAAAACAGGCAGGGTCTACCTAAATTTGTCCAATAGAAATTCTTGTTTGTGTTTTCTGCTTGACGTCAACTCATATAGTTGCTAAATGTTTTGCAACAGACTAAACGTTTTACAACGATCTGCGTAATGATTACACCCCAGTTCTAAGGTCATGACATGACATAATTATTCCGGCCAATTTACATGTTGCCGAATATGTTTGCACTCATAACTTAAGATTTTTTGACTCTATAAAAGTAAAATAAAATGAAGAAAATAAAAGTCCTATTTTATCCTGACGGTTAGTTTGGGGCCTCTCTGTGATAACGGTAGCTCACTCCACACTTTACGGCTGCTCACTAAAACACTGCTATTACTCCGAAAGATAGTTCCTGCCTGTATATTTAAATGCTAGGTCACTAGCAATAAAACATGTACAGTAGCCAGAGTGCAAACGCAGTATATGTCTCTTGCAGTGAAACTAAAGAGCACAAAGATAATATCTTAAATACTGCCATGGGGGTCACGCTGTGTTTACAGTTCATGGGCAAATAGTAATTTTATCTGAGACTAAAACCTATAGTCAATTTAGAAGCCGCTTCTTACATGAAGCTGAAGTGCTGTTCGGCTGTTCGGCCCATGAAGCTGAAGTGCTGTTCGGCCCGTTGCATCAATGACGTAATGTTCTCCATTCAATCACCATCGGGACCAATATTGTATTGTACTATTTTACATACGCTTTTTATTTGGTAACACTCATAGGTTGATTTATGAGTTGTTTACCAAACTCATTCTTGAAATTCTTTCTAGGCATTTTTGTAATATGCTCCAAGCAATGTTATAATATGATCCTATGGGTTCTAAATTCTCCACGTGGCCTTGCCTTGTCATACAACGTCATGCCCCAAGACTGGGATTGTATCACATTAAGAACAGCCAGTCACTGCGTTGGATAAGGCCATATCCAAAGGCCTAATCCCAGGTTTTACTGAATAGATATATCATACCGTAACCCTCAGTGTCATTAACCTTGCCATGGACACAATGAGTCTGGGCTGCCACTGATAAATCTACACTGATTCTGAAAAAGTATTGTGAGTTCATTGCACATATCATCAGAGGCCTAGTGTAGTTGTAGCCATATCAGAGTAGAGAGGTCTCGCAATTTAAGGCAGGAATGGGCAACTTTTGGAGGCCCTAGGATTAATTTCACAAGACAAAAACTAAATATATATTGTAGATACTCAGTCGGGGTCTCAACTTACTATTGCAAGTTAGAATAGTAGAATACACAAGGTGCAATTTGACATTTGTTTGTGCATCAGCAGTTTTTTCTCTTGTTATGTCAGTCACTGAGAGTAACTCAATTAGTCCATATCAGCTAACATTTTTTAGATTGGTAAACTAGTTAAGCAGCCAGCTATCTAAATTAGTAATCATGGTCCCAGATAATATGGCTTAGGCTTGTTACTGTATGTGCTATATATTCATTTTGCACAAACATTATAACAAGTGTTGAAGTACAGTGTATTGACAAAGCTTTATTTTGGTTCTGTGTTGACTGTCTGGGTTGTGGGTGGCATTTTGGAATACATGTTTGTTTTCTGAAAGACATTTCACTGACTTTGTGCTCTGTATACCCCCTCATGCGCCTCTGTCATTGCACTCTACCTTTCACATTGCACAAAGTAGCCTACACATATTGTTCTTTGACTCGATTTGAACATAAATTCAGTAGATTAAGACAAATGTCTTTCATATCTCTTTAATAACACAAGTGAGGCACATGAACTCCCAGCCTCACTCTTTGGTGTCTCATAAATAGTGTCCAGTCAAAAGGGATTGTTACCCTCTGGTTAACAGGGCCCCTTGGGTGAGCAGCAATCATTTCTCTAACAACATTAAAAAAGAATCTATCATCAAAAATAAGATTACTGATAGACCAGTGACAAGTAAAGGCAAATGTGGACACACACTGAACAAAAACTCTCAACAGAAATAGGCCTATGCATAATAACTGTGTAAGTTGGACACTTGAGTCCTTTTTACGTATGTTTGTTAATGTTAACTTTTGAAACAACCTTTGATGGTTGTAACTCAAATCAAAAACATGTTTCAGTGAAAACACAAAAAAGGACTCTCCAAGGCACTTCAAAACTATTTCTCAGCATCTTGTTACTGTTTTAGACATTCCACAGGGCTGATATGGTAAAGAATATCTTAAGGGGGCTCGTGGGTGAGAATAGAAGATGGTTAATCTTATTTTGGATACTAATTCAGTTCTGTTATGCAGCTGGACAAAAAGGGAGAGAAAACTCTTGAAAACAAGCCCTGTCTCAGCCACAAGAATGCAACTGAAATGTGTGTCTTCAATTACATAAAACCCACTCAACCATAGTCTCCTTCATTTGACTGCCTCTCTTGGAGCCTATAATGACACTTCTTCACAGTGAATCACTACACTTTCATGTTAATGCACACACAATCGCTAACAATTTAAATTAGGAAATAAAACGTGACAAATCCTAGGTTCTCCAATACAAATCTGGAACAAAATACCCGAGCGCCAACACACAAGTATCTAATTTTAAGATCAAACTGGTATATGGATTACTGTAAATTCAAGCTAAAAGAGGCGACCTCCTTGCAAAATGGAAATATCTGCGGTTTGCAATTGAAGAAAATGGTACGCTAACAAGAATTTGGAAACCTCCTCTGCCATGTTCTTGCATACAGTGGTGGAAAAGAGAGGAATAATGCCCAAATTAGCCAGGGGGAAGGTAAATATATACTGAACAAAAATATAAACACAACATGCAACAATTTCAAAGATTTTTCTGAGTTACAGTTCATATAAGGAAATCAGTCAATTGAAATACATTCATTAGGCCCTAATCTATGGATTTCACATGACTGTGCAGGGGCGCAGCCATGGGTGAGCCTGGGAGGGCATAGGCCCACCCACTGGGGAGCCAGACCCAGCTAATCAGAATGAGTTTTTCCCCACAAGAGGGATTTATTACAGACAGAAATAATCCTCAGAATTTGAGACATCTGTGGCTTTGTGTTATGTGACAAAACTGCACATTTTAGAGTGGCCTTTTATTGTCCCCATCACAAGGTGCATCTGTGTAATGATCATCCTGTTTAATCAGCTTCTTGGTATGCCACACCTGTCAGGTGGATGGATTATCTTGGCAAGGATAAATGCTCACTAACAAAGATGTAAACAAATGTGTGCCCAACATTTGAGAGAAATTAGCTGTTTTTGCATATGTAACATTTCTGCAATCTTTTATTTATTTTATTGGCCAAGTAGTTCTGAAGTTTCTCTACAGACTCATTCATTATTACTGTATATAATGCAACACATTGTTGTTGATTGAACTGTAAGAAGAAAAGCCTCAGACAACCAGTCTACCCCACATAGGTATTTCAAGTTGCATGTTCATAAAAACATGTATTTGAGAAAGCCTCACTACACAAGCATGTATTTTAGATAGCCAAACATGTATTTGAGAAAGAAGCAAAAGCTTGCATCTGAGAATTAGGCTGCACCCAAGGATGTAATCAAGAAAGACTATATGCCACAACGGCAGTAGGAATTCTAAATCACTGATGACAAGATATTCAAGGGGGTAAGCTAAATATGTATTGATTAATGACAAAACAATAGGTCCTTAAAGTTCTGTGAGTTGTGGCCTATCTACTCCAGAAAGGACATGTCACCCCTCTAAATATTTCCCAGACTCTGTCTGCCAGAGGACGATTTGCCTAATGACTTCCCTGTGGAGCACAATGTGTATTTTCATGCTTGTCCCCTGTATGCTTGTTTTTGAGTTGTGCCCTCAGGTTCTTCAGACCGTTCTTCAGACCCTATAATTTCCCCTGGGTGTCTTGAACATGGGCTGTCAGTCTATGGTCTCTGGGACTGGGAATGTGTCCACTGCCGCCCCTCTCATAGGCAGACAGCTCTTACTGCCTGCCTTGGCGTGGAGACGTGGTTCTTTGCTTCTCTCTCTCCAGGTTCCCGCTTCTCCGTGGAGAGCCTCAGCCTGGTGTTGAGGTGGGAATATGGTAGGGGGCATTGGGAAAGGATATTTCCATTCACGACTTCCTCCTGTCTCATTTTCTCCTCATTATCAGGAGGCTTGGTGTTGCTGGCCCTGACTTGTCTGTTCCAGTCAAGCGGTTTGATGACGTACACAGCGCAGACAGAGAGCTTATTCAAACTATTTTACCACTAAGGATAAAAGCATCTAATATTTTGGCATCTATAATTCCTTCAACGTTTCAGTCGTTTAACCTCAGCTGTGTCAAATTGTGAAATGCAATGCGCTGAGCATCAACTGATCACATTCCACTCCCTCATCATCCACAGCAAGATAAAGCTCTCTCTGATCTATAATGTACAATGCCTACTGCAGCCAAACAGCAGGCRATAGCTCCACTCCACAACCTGGCCCAAACCTGAACTGGCTGCCTGTGATTTGTCAAGCTTTTAGCCAGAACTTTTATATACTGCCAATAAAGTCTCTAGCAGAGAATGGGGCTCTATAGCAGAGAGTGGGTCTGCTGAAGAAGGGCTGCCTATTGATGGAGTAGTGTTTACAATAGAGATCCTCAGCACAGTAGGATGGATACATTCCAGAGATAAATCAGGCAGTGCTAGGGAAGACATTAGTCTTCCAGGTTCCATCCCGCTATATGATTGTGTTCTGAATGTTTTCATACTGTTGTTAGGTATGGAGTTCTCAGCCGTARATACTTTCAACAACACTTTTTGCAGTACTGTGCCGCTATATGGCTCTTCTATATCTTCCACACAAATTGGTGGAAACTGATATTTGCTTATATTGAAAAGAGGGGTATACATTTTTTTAAATTATTATTACCCACATACCTTTGGTGGGTGGTTTTCTTAAAGCACGGTACCACTGGGCAAAGACGTGAATTCAACATCTTTTCCATGTTGGTTCAACGTAATTTCATTGAAATGACTTGGAAACGACGTTGATTCAACCAGTGTGTGCCCAGTGGGGTGTTCCTCTTCTCAATTAAAGTGTATCCTCTAGTAAATAAAAAATTACTCGCTTGAAAACAATAACAAAGACCTGCAGACTACTTGTATCAACAGTAAACACTGAGACGGTTTCCTCCCATTACAGTCCACATGAAGGCTTTCAAAAGTTTTTTCTTTCGGGAGACGCTAATGAGGTTCTCCCATCGCACTGGAAACTCAGTCATTCTCAGAGAAAATATGATCATTAAAATATTATGAGACACATTGTAGATCTGCTAACGGGCTTGGGGTATAGGCCATCCACCGCAAGGCAACAAATATTATTTTGATACGTGTTAACACGAAGACTTTGATATATGGTTGTTTTGCAGGGAGGCTGGGATGCAGCTGCTGAATGCAAGTTTGCCTGTTTGTTTTGATCCTAATCATGGGGATGTCTTTGGGTAGGAGTCGTTTCTATTTCCCCTTGCTATAAGTCACTGTCAGAAACATATTTTCAGCATCGGAACATCTGCTCTCTGCTATTGGGAAACTGAATAGAGTGACAGAAAATCTTGCTGAGGTCACAATAAATCAACTGCAGCAGAAGGACTTTGAGGAGCCGCTATTATAGAGCACACGAGCCTTGCAAGCCGAGCAGTGGGCAATAGTGAGAAATTCATTATGCTGGCTTCACCTCTAGGGTCACAGAGAGGAAGGAAGCCGGACACTGTACCGAAATGGAGCCGAGACACTTTTTTCAAAACAAGCCGTGGACAACAAGATTCCCTGTTTCCAACTGAAGCTAGGATTAAGAAGTGGTATCTCTGGCCACAGGAGGCTGCTGAGGGGAGATCGGCTCCTGGAAACCATGTGTTTGATGTATTTGATACCATTCCACAAATTCCGCTCCAGTCATTACCAGGAGCCCATTTTCCCTAATTAAGGTGCCACCAACTTCCTTTGTCTCTGGCACATATAGTATCATTACCTTTACCCCTTTGAGTTATCCTGTTGCTCATCCGTGTTGGAAACAAATGCCTCCAGCCAATATTTTTTTTTATAAGCAACTAAGAAGCAATTCCATTGAAGTAGGACGTCTGGGTATCTGAGTCCAGTTTAACCTTTTAACAGTCCTTAATCCATGGGCAAAATGCATTTTTAGAGTACAAGCTAGTTGATTCGTTGATTAGGGATTATTATGGCCTCCATAGTACAATTTAATGGAAGCAGAATTACGGCAATACTGGTTAGTCTACAGTACATCAGGGTTTCTCCTTGTTTTCTACATAAATACTTCCTCCAAAATGTTCATAATCATTGTGGCTCTGCTGTTATAGTCTACCAAATAAAGCTGTGTGCAGTATGGCAAGGACTTGGCACTCCCTTTTTTATACGGTATTCCCTACATACATTATAGGACTAGTAAACACATGTGGTCTGGCAAATTCAAACGCCCTATGGCCTAAGGCTAACATCTTACCCAAATAGCAATCCCATGCTGTCAGATGACTCTTAAAGTCACGTCTCTTCAGAGAGGCCACTTTCACGTTCAGGTTTGAGATTTTCAAAATTAACATTGGAATGACTCTCAGAATTTATCCCGCATGGTCTAGTCCGTGTCATTCCTCAGTGTTTCCCCCAACCGATTGATTCAATAATTTGGCTTTGGGTGATGTAAATCATCCTTGATTATGTATTACTGTGTACATGTAGTGTAAGCCTAATATTGTGAATAATACATGTACTGTACTGTAATTTGTTCATGAGACACAGTACGGACTTGAATACCCCTCTCCTCAGCATCATCTCTCAGCATCATCTGCCAAACCCACCCCCTCGACAGAATCATACAACAGCCATTAAAAAGCTATAAATTGACAATTTACGCTGGCTTTCTCTTGTCCGCATGTGGATTGGATAGAAATTAGCTGGTATTTTCTGTGTCCCCTGGAAGCTATAATTTTCAGAGATCAACCACCTCCACCTAAAGCAGCATGAAACATCCCCTATGGGAGCGCTCCTCCTTCACTCTGAGTGCACTTTCTCCATTTTACATAAGCACTTGGAAAACAAATAAAAGAAGACTGGGAATGGAAAAAGGGTTTTGAGTTTTGGCACTGTCCACCTCGTTTTCGTAGGTTTTTAAAACGCGGAAGCCAAACGGGGAAACTATGGATACAACTTCCAACTTCTGCATTATCATAATTCATAGGCACGCCACTAGAAATCCCTGCTTTAGCATGTTTCTATTGGACGATACATCCTTACAAAACACATCATATTACTAGCCTGCTAATGTTCCTGGACCTTGTAGGCTAAACTGACAAGAAAAGACCCCTAAGTGATCCAAATGGTTGCCAGATCAGGCAGGCTAGCTGCAGTTATTTCTAAATGAATATGCATTCAAAATGCCGGGCCTTTGAGCGTTTATTCAAATGACATAGGCTATTCACTGCAGTTACCAGCCTAGACTAGAGTTTTGTACTCACTTCAAAACAACAATAACATTCTTCATTACATTGTGTTGTTGTAGCTTATGTAGGATACATTTATTGTCCCAAAAAGCGGGGTAGCTTATCGAGCTATGTGCCCGAGGACAGGGAGCGCTGACATGGTTTCATAGGCTACTCTTGTCGCGAAATAGCCTATAGACCTACAACAAATTAGTATAGGCTACTGTACCATTTGTCCCATTTCTCATTTAATTGGACCCATGTCACAGTACTAAATACATAAGCTATTTCATGTATTTATTTCTATGTGATCTAATCCAAAGCGCAGTTTAACAGTAGAAAAGACGGTACACCTTTTCCATTGATATTTGTAGGCTACGTCTGAATACTGTAATGTCAAATTTCTCATGCAGACAATAATTTATTTATAAACATAATACATACAGTGAGCTCCAAAAGTATTTTGACAATGACACATTGTTTTGTTGTTTTGAAATGATACAATGACTGAGGTAGACTGTCAGCTTTAATTTGAGGGTATCATTACATGCTAGGAATATGGGACCATTACTCAACTTTTGACTCCTTTAATAAACATATAAGTGAATTTGTCCCAATACTTTTGGTCCCAGACAATGGGGGGACTATGTACAAAAATTGCTGTAATTTCTAAACAATTCATCCAACATGGATGAAAACACCATCAAATTAAAGCTGACAGTCTGCTCTTTTACCCCATAAGCATTGTATCCTTTCAAATCTAAAGTGCTAGAGTACAGAGACAAATACTTTTGCAGCTCACTGTATATCATAACCATTGCAGAATACATTTCTCCCCTTTTCTGGACATGTTGAGTTCGTATTCTCAAAGTAGCCAAACAAAACAAATTACCGTGTGCATCTCTCATTTAGTTGGGCCTATTAGATAGGCTATTATAATTTCAAGTTTTTGCTCTATGAATCTGACAGGGAGCGCGGTTTATAACATACAGAAGAATTGAACAGGTGGACAGACAGTTGATCTTTTGCATTGAAGTGTGTAGGCTACCACTGTAAGTAGGCCTGCTGTAGATGTAATTTTTTTCTGACTAGACAATGTTCCAGAATTCGCGTGCAGGGCAGCATATTTAGGTTTGGGAAAAAGTGAATGCAAAACATTCTTGTATTCAAACGATCTGTTTACAGGTCCAGAAAAAAGAAGGTCCAGAAAAATTTGTTTTGTCTTTCAGAAATTGTTAGATATAGCAAATATCACTGCAAAATAAAACATTCTGCCAACATCTCCAAAGACATTTGATCAAGTTCGCCATACATTGCTATTTCCTTTAGATATGCCTAATGTCTTGGCCTACCTCCTATACTTCCAAAGTTTACATCAAATAAGGCTGTTATTATTACCATAGAAGGTGAATGATGGGCGTTTTTCAGGCAGAATTATAATGCTTGTTCACGTGCGCATAGCTTTACGGACGATCTAATTTATTACGGGAAATATGTATATGTTTATAAATCGAAATGGCGCATGCAGATATTTAGTGTTTATGTGTTTCTGAAAAAACAAAAATATTACGATTTCTAAACTTAACAATAACGCCCTTATTTGCTGTATTGCCTATAAAGTGTATTTTTACCTTAATGTAGGCTACTACTTTCACCACTTTTAGTCTTGAAATCTTTGGTTGTTTACTACACTCCCTTACTCACTCTGTTTAGCACATGGCCTCACATGTGAATCCTTAAAGAGATGGTTGGGGAAAAGGCTTAAGATGGTGTGAACGATGCTGACTGGGTGTAGACAAAGAAGATCTCTCCAGTAGGTGTACCTAAACATTCAAAGGCCATTTTCTAAAAAGTGGGGTTACAAGTTTATCAACGTTCAAAGCAGAATTACTTTCCCATTGTTCCTCAACTGCAGTGTATGATATACAATTTTGTAGCTCTGAGTCGCTACTTTTATCCAATGTTATATACACCATGAAAACTGTCTCTACTTAAGCATTTTCCCATTGAAGTCGGTTACGACGCCGAATTGCAATCAGGTCAAGACCCTGGTGAGGATGACGAGCACGCAGGTGAGCTTCACTGAGACTGTTTCTGACAGTTTCTGCAGAAATTCTTTGGTTGTGCAAAACCAGAGTTTCAACTGCTGTCTGGGTGGCTGGTGTCAGACAATCGCGCAGGTGAAGAAGACAGATGTGGAGGTCCTGGGCTGGCATGGTTACACGTGGTCTGCAGTTGTGAGGCCGGTTGGAAGTACTGCCAAGTTCTCTACATCAACGTTGGAGGCAGCTTATGGAGAAATTAACAGTTCGCCATACATTGTTATTGCTATTGCTATTCCATTGTTCCATTATTCCATTGCTATTTCCTTTAGATAGACCTACTGTCTTGGCCTACCTCCAATACTTCCAAAGTTTAATGATCTGTGTAATGATCATGCTAGTTAATCAGCTTCTTGATATGCCACACCTGTCAGGTGGATGGATTATCTTGGCAAAGGATAAATGCTCACTAACAGGGATGTCAACAAATTTGTACACACATTTTGAGAGAAATAAGCTTTTTGTGCGTTTGGAAAATGTCTGTGATGTTTTATTTCAGCTCATGAAACATGGGACCAGCACTTCTCATGTTGAGTTTATATTTTTGTTCAGTGTATAAAGACTTGAAGTGCTGACCACATAGGCACCCAAATTGAGTTACAACATTGTAGCGATGTTCTGATAATTTAACACACTATATTCAAAGCATGGAGTTAAATTATAAATGAGTCATTATAAATGCAAATTTCTTTGTGAATTGAAATGCTTTTCACCTCTATTTGTGAATAAATTACTAACTGGTTGCCCCTCTCCCGGGACTAAGCGTCCAAGTCATTAAAAAGTTGGATCGTTTGGTGTGCGTATGTGTGAATGGGGAGGGATACAGTCTGGAGAAAGAACACTTTGGATAATTAAGACTAATGCGCTCTCAGCGACGCCTCTCTTTCCTGCTCAGGGAGGACGATAGCACAACATGTTCTTAGAGGATGACTTTCAACATCACCTTCCGTGGAGGAAGTCTCACAGCACTTTAGATGAGAAACTGATTTACTTTAACTGTAAGTGTAGCCTAATATCTGTAAGCTAAAGATTGATACAAATAGCAATTAAAAAAACTTTGGTATGAGATACGTACTGTTTGGCTTATTAGTAAAAAGATCCACTCAAACTAATCTCTCTTGAAGGCCTTGGTTCTAGGTGCCGAGGTTACAATCAAACTGACATTACGTTTTTACAACTATTATTCTAGTTGGTCTCAAACTGTGTCAAATGGAACAGTAATATTATCCTAGCCCATATTGTTTGGTGGTTACAACATACAGTACATGCTTTTAATATTCAAACAGTTGTAATCAATTGTGCTATCATATCAATGTCAAGACAAGCCCAAATCCTCTAACCCCCCATGTTTCTTGGAAATGTACAAAGACAGGAGTGTAACATTTTGCTTTACAGCTAAACCACTATTGGCTTTTCTTAGATAGTCTAAAGAGAAAAGAAGAGCAACTTAAAAGTGTCATTAAACATATGGCTATGGTTATGAGGAAAATAATGGTAAAAAAGTCTACAAGTGTAGTGGATTTGCAAAGCATCTTATGGTCATCATTTGGAGCTTCATGCAGCCAACACAAATGTTCCACAATGGCTGTTTTATCTTCTTGGTATAGTGGTTGTAAGAAAAATCTATTGCAAGCAAAATGTCAAACAGAACCATCCTCCTGATGTTAAACTGCTGGGATGACAATCCACTGAAATCCCCCCACAGAATAATGTATTTTTCCAACAAAGAAAAACATGCATTGTCATACTGAATGACATTGATTTTGCCTTATTTGTAACCTTGTATTTAGATTGTCAGCTTCCAAGATACTGGCCAATGATATACAGTTGGTGACATAGCCTGTGTGTTCTGGAAATGTATAGATGTTAATGACCACACTGGGAGGATGGAGTGAGTGGAATATGTGTTCAATCTGTTTAACTTGGAACTTGGAATCCAATAATATTTCCGTCTTTGACAATATGCATCTCACCTCTTACAAACAATTAGTCTGAAACTGTTTAGAAAGAGAAATGGCCTCGCTACTGGGAATTAGATTTCCAAGGCATTGTAATAATGTTTTGTAAAGAATATGTTTCCCTGAATGATGTATACTGCTAACTGCCTGCCAACTCATGCCCCTGCTCTGGTTAACTCTATAAACCAATCCAGCTGGGGTCTGTTTTAGACTGCTGTGGATTTTCAGAGGTGTTTGTAAAAATCTCCTCTGATGCTGTGACCTGGAGGACAAGCTACAAATGCTACCCTACTCAGGCCCAATGGGTGCAATGTAAATCCGCACAGCTCTAAATGGTCCCTAGTTGTACTGCGTAAACTATATTCAGACAGCCTTTCTGATAGTTTCACATACCCATTTCCAACTTCTGTAAAAATTCTCATTGACAAACCATGAATTAGAAAGCATTTATTTTTCCATAAAGCATCTTCTTCACAACACAGATCTGTAACATTGGCATCCACATCGGTCCCAGATCTCTGTCATGTGGTTATGCTATTGTTTCTGCTAGAGTGATGGGGGTTGTTTACACTCACAATGGAAAAGTCCTTGTTGGTTCTGTAAATGTGTCAAAGTTTAATGTCACGCTCATAAAACAGGATGAGGTCTGGTTTGGATTATGGTCTGATCTGACACTAGTATTCCAAAGACGTTCCTTATAACAGGTTTTTAATGGCTGAATTTGTGGCACCTAAAGTAAATATAAATAGAAGTTATACATGTAGTGTACATGCCAACACGCTGACACACACTTAATCCACTTCACACGTGTTCACAGTCATACTGTACACACACACGCGCGCACACACGCGCACACACAGATCCCTCTGTGACTAATGAACTGATTTGCGTGTTTGCTTTGGCTGATTCGACCTTCCTCATTAATCAAACAGGGGGAAACATCTCCTGGGCTTTTGAATGCTCACATAAAGAGTCCAAACACAAATAAAAGTGAGACTGAAGTAAAGAAAACACAGTGAAAGTTTCCCCTCAGAAAGGCTGAGCCGGTGAACTTCAGCAGTGTGGCTGGTATTAATGCTCATGTAGATTTATGAGATAAATGATTGTCCAGAGTGTTCTCTGTAATGCATATCCACACTACTCATCCCCAACAGGCTGGGAGAGAGGGACGCCAGCCCTGGAGACCATACAGCTGGCCTCCCAGATCACCTTTCAATACCACACTCTCTCTGAGCTGCTAATGTTTGTGTAAATAACTTGAAAAGGAAATGTTCGGTTCACCACAGAATGTTAATCGATTTAACTAAACAATGTATTGAATCACGGCATAGCCAGCCAAGGGTATATGAGACTAAAATTTTCCTTTTTAGAATAATTTGGATTACATTGCATTTCACTGTAAAAGCATTGATGTCTTGATGTGGTTAAGTGGCAGCAGGGAGATGAATATAGAATGCTTGGTAATGCCCGTAGATCATTTACCCACTGTTAGATGGGTAAGCTACACATTGGAGCTGGTGTGATGCCCTTGATGAGTTTGATGCCTTTCCCATTGAGTCAGCAGGGCAGAATGCACCTTGACCCACATTTTCCAGTAAACCTTAGACAGTCAACACAGTGTAACTGGAATACAAGGACAGTCAGAAACCTATATTTAAGCACATCCTATTGCTCATTTCCTTGTTTTTCACCTTAGCCAAGCAAGACTCATATGGCAATCTGACGGTTTTCGGCCACAAAAATGTTGTGTCCTTTTAATGTCGGCATATTCACTAAAATCAATTGATTTCACATTTAGAAGTTCAATTATAAAACGTTATTTGGTTAAGTAATTACAGTCTGCTGATAATAGACAGGGTACGTTGACTTGTTAGTTCATAATGAAATAGATCTTATAACCTGCAAACGCGAAATAACGACGACTAGTTGACCCTCTTTAACCATGGAATACTATGGATGCTTGTTTTGAAGGGGTCTATTTTGAAGGGGTCTATTGAAGTTCACTGCAAAGGGAGGGGCCTACCTTCTAACAATCATCTCCTAATGTCTGTGAAGCAGTGAGTCAGGGAGTCAGTGGTGAGACCCGACCACAGGGCAGTGAGTAGCTCAAGATTCCCAAACCACAGAAAAGTTGTTTTGATTGAACCACTATTGCATGTGACTTCAGAATGATCCTCGATATGATACTACAAGTCTCCTTCCCGAAACTCTTGAGCCATGGCGTGAGTTGACTGTTACCAAATCAGTTTGTCAGCGTTTAATCAGCCAGTGTTGCCACAAGTATCCATTGCCTAAGTTTATAATATAATACTCAGTGAACGTGAAGATTTTTTTCATTCACTTTCTTGTTCGAAAGGCGTAGCACACTTACTCGACTTTATTACGCTCTCACTCAAACCTGAGTGTTTTGTTTCCATGCCTTAGTGGGAATAACAACAGATGCCATGTGCTATTTCATAAATCAGGCTACAGTATAACCACTCTATACTTATGCAGGACACAGTATTATACGTTATGTTGAGTGCTGTGTAACAAGTGGCTCTTGTAATGGTGAATTTCAGAATATATGAATGTCTGGACTTACGGTATGTTGCATATTTTGTCTAGACTTATTTTGCATAATGTAACACACAAAGCCCTCAACCTAAACTGGTGGCGGGACTGTGTTGACCTGCTAGATGTCTTTATTTCTCTGAATGGCAGAAAGAGATTACAACACTACAGCGATGGTGGAGATCAGAGGACATGACAAGAGAAACAAGCATATTTCATTTCTTCATCAATGCTGTGTCTCAAATAATACGCGCTTTGAGGTTTTGCATGAGATACTTCTCTCAACCTCTGGGTTCCACATAGGGAATTCCTCTCCTCGTATGGGGACATTAGACTTGGAGCCAGCACTAACATCATTACTCAAACTGCATTAGAGCCTCAAAGAAATCCTAACATTTAGCACCGGACTAAGATTTCATTACTGATGCTTTATTTGATATAAATGACTCAGACGTCTACGATATAAACAACTCAGACGTCTACGAGGCCACAAATCGATGACAGTGCAAGCATCCACATCAATCTCCTCCTAACCTCCCCTCTCATCTCGGCTCCTCACCAACTCAACCTGCCCAACACACCATCCATCCCTACTAACGGCCTCCTCATAAAGTCTATCCCTCTCTTGGACTGTGTTTGCCTGACACATACCATTTACTCCAGCCTAAAGCGTTGGCGCCAAGTGCACAGCTGTGAAAACAATAATTTTACATGTATTTCCCAATTTAAGATCTTGAAATCATTTGACATTTGGGGTCCTGTGTCTGTGTACTGGTGTAGGCTTTGGAACTACAGAGACTGAGCGGATCATCAGATGGAGACAGATATGATAAGACTGGTCCAGACTGGTCAGAGAACACCTGTCAGAGAGAGAGAGAGAGCAGTGGCGATTTTAGCTTGTAAATAAATCTTGGTGGGTTCAAAAAAAAAAACGAATTGTGGGATGCATGCCAGCAAAGCCACTACATTAATTGGACGGTGACAAACGGTGCCCACAAACTGTTAGGGCCTACATAAAGCTGTCCCAACAGTAGAGTCCCAACAGCAGAGTCCCAACAGCAGAGTCCCAACACCTTACCACTGCTACACCTGGCTATCAGCGGAGCCTTGTCTGGCAGCAAAACAGTTAATTCAGCCTCATTTACTGCCTTTTAAAAAACATAGCTGATATACTTGCTCAAACAAATTGAGATGTACAAAKTATGGCATAAGGGGACGACAAACGGATGAGGCAATCCGTAATTTCAATTAAGACATTAATGAGCAAGCTAGGATGGACGTAGTCAATATAACGATTTGTTCAGAACTTTTGAAATGTACAGCAACAGAATTCAGAACATGGGCCGTTCTTACAGTGTTCTCCCTGTACACCAAGTCAGAACCTTAGGAAAATAAAGGGGGCATATAAGCAGACACTGAAAGCTCTTACAATATTCGATGATTACATTTCTCAAAAAACGGTTATAGGCTACATGTGCACCACCAAATCAGAACAGTAGTCAAAATTAAGAGGTGAAAATAGAACAAATTATTAGGGTGAGGCACATGGGCTACTAACAGCTTACTACACAACATACACTTAGTATTACTTTCTTAGCTCCAGTATACATATCTCCCTGGCATATTACATAATTTATGCAGCAGCATATAATACATTTTTGGACTCACCTTGTTGCGCTGTGCTCACTTGAACAGGAAGGTGGTGCTGCGGTCCTTCGTGGGCACCGATACGTTTTATCTATAATTTTTCTTTATTATTTATCTTCATATGACAAGGATTAAAAAGGATTTGCCAGTAGATTGTCAACTTGATTTATGACGATGACTGCTAGCTAAGATTTTGAAAGTCAGTCCAATCAAAGCTACTGTAGATATAATGTTATTTGACGTCATGTTATCTGTGGCCAATAACTTTGAGCCCTCTTTGATGGGCACTTCTAATGTAACTCTATGGCAGCACCCAAGGGGCTTGAATTTTCTAGCTCTACCCTTAAACTTAGCGGTGACGTAGTGTCCCAATGAGTGACAGAACACTGAGCCAATCACAGCGCAACGCTTCATATTTTCTGCTGGCTTGCCCCACCACCACAGAAAGCACTGAGCTAGGTTGAAACACCTGCATTTTGGAGCTGCCTTGCTCTATTAACTCAATGATATAAATATATATATTTTTACATTGTTTGCAAACTGATATGTGACACGTATTAATGCCAAAATAACATGCAAAGCAGGAAAGCCCCCTACCCCAAAAAATGTGGGGCCGCCACTGAGAGAGAGAGTGAGAGAGAGATCTCAAAAGTCATGTGAAGTAAATTACAGAAAGGAAAAACCATTTAAATGTAATTTCAGTGACAACCTTTAAGAATATTGATTACTGACAATATTGCATCTATGCAAATCACTGTTTGTCAAATAACTGGCATTGCGTTTGCATGTGTATGTGTGTGCAGTGTGCATGTGAATGTGTGCGCTTATGTGCGTGTGTGCATAACGGCTGATCTGGCCATATCACCCAGGTTCTATGTGATAATGCTCTGTTTGGCCATTAAAATAGGGATTTCCTCCTTGGCCAGCGTGCCAGGAAACAGGCCCAAGTCCCAGATCCCAGCAGGAGATGTAGTCGTATTCAAAGTAATGGCCTTGGACTGAGACATCACAGCCTATAATAGTGCTTCAAGGACAGTCTCACAGGCTTTAGTTGTTAATATGCTTAACTAGGAAAAGGATGAGTTCAGGACTAAGTTGAAGTGATAGATTTGAACGGGCCATAAATTTAAACATGACATTGAAGAGGTAAAGGAAAACAAATGACACTGTTTTTATTTTTTTCTTGCCTGTCACCTTGGGTATGGTGTAATGTCCCTCTCTGCGTCTCTTTCTGTCTCTATCTCTTTCTCTTCCTATCTATCTCTCTTATTTGTCCCTTAATCTCACTCTCAGGAAGCAAGACAACAGAATGCAGGCCCAGGTGGATGAGAGGAAGTTGTGAAAGCTGGGACAGAGCAGAGGAGGATCCAAGAAGAGAGGAGTAGGAGGAGACCTTGGACCTTACTAAATAAAGGACAGAAGGTCTGGCTGGCTGGAGGTCTGGACACATATCCATCAAGTTTCTCAGAATAGGAGTGCTGATATAGGATTACAATAAATGCACAGGTGTGTGTGTGTGTGTGTGTGGGGGGGGGGGGGTTCTGATCCTAGATCAGTACTCCTACTCAGAGGCGCTTTATGAATACGGGCCCTGGTGTCCTGTGTGCTGAGAGGGGGTGAGAGAGGCTGGAACCTTGTGGAACCTCTGGCACTGCAGCAGAAACAGAGGAGGAGGAGGAGAACTGTGTAACGATCAGACCAGGATGTTGAGCAAACTTTATTAGGGTTTGTCTGTGTATCTTTGGATTGAAATGTTTTGGAGAGCTTCACGGTGGAAAGGGGAGACAATTCAGCATAGCTCCCAGAATTTCCCCAAAATTCCCCCTTTGAAGTCTCCTGTTTTAAATGAAATACAAAGGAAAGGAAAGTATTTACAGTACACATGTGGATGGGAACCATATAAATGAAGACTAAATCAATATAATATTGTTCACAAATCACAAATATTTGGTATCTCGTAACGGTTTAACCTCTGAGAACCTTTGTGTAAAATATGTTCCCTTCGACGGAAATGCTTGTACAGAGGCTGAGGAGCTCTGTGTGAGATGAAGTCATCTCATAACCTAGAATGACAGAAACAACATATAACATTATCATCCATCCACACCAAATATTTAATATTTCCCTCAGTAGATATGGAGGAAAGTCATTATTGGAGTAATCTGAATTGAGTATTGTACATATTTGACTAATCTGGCCACAATGGAATATTGTTTTGGACACATGTATTCTCCTAGGTTTAATACAGAAATGTTGTTGTTCAGTCTGCAAGGGATTTAGTATTGTAGCGAGTAAAACCATTATGGAAAAAACAAGTCATTTGTCAGAGTAATTTTGCTCAGTAGGCGCAGGATCCAGCATATTTCCACAGTGCTATTTTCGGTGCAGATTTGATACAGCAAATATGGCTTGTCCTAGAAAGTCACGTTTCTACCGGAGACTGTGGGGATTTTCTTTATTGCTTCGTGCGGCTAATTACAGTGATCATTCTGCTGTCTATGAAGAACAGATGGACAATGGGTTTGATGGTCATGCTTGGTGAAGTGTGAGTACATAAGGGGACATTTGTTCAGTCCAAAAATTCAGTGATGGGAGTTGGTAGGGTTTAAAAAGGGGTAGGAGGGTTTCACCAACTGAATTTATCCGAAGCATAGAGTACTGTAATGACGACAGATGGCATCTGAAGAGATGATGATCTCTCTGGAGCCAGATTGGGAAGTGACTAGTGTGTACTGTAGCTATGATAAGATGTGCTGACATGCAGTTTTCAGCCCACCATGAAGCATCACTACAGGATAATTATGAGTTATATTGGTTTACTTTAAGTTACAGTATGCTGTTCTTAATTGGTTTAGGTATATTATTCCCAAAACAGTCAACTAAATGCGATTTTTCATAGAGAATCATATTTTCTCATCTTGAAAATATACTCACTGTACTGTCCTTCTATTTGTGTGCTATTGCTTTATGCATTCATGTGAAGCAACAGATGATCCGTGGCAATTGTAGTTGAGGGAATTAACTTGAAAGGTTATATTATGTTGTCTACTGTCGTCTAGTGGACATTTGAAGGTAGCATTGATGGTCTCAGTACATTTTCAAACAAACCCTAAAGGAGAACAGTTAACTTAGTTAATTCTTGACTGGCAGTATTAGAATTGACTGGGAGGCATCTGGCATTAGTTTGAGAAGACTGCCATCTTCTGGCACATTGCAGTAGGACACTGAAGCTGATTCCGTTCTTAACCTTAACCTGGTCAGCATGCTCGCTACCAAAGATTTCTATAACTGTGTTGCTACTTAATGGTAACAGTATGTCAGGGGAGACTGCTTCAGTAGAGGATAAAAGCAGAATGGCTCAAACAGCGTGCCTGACAGTAGACGTGCCCGAGCTGGGTGAAAATGTGGACAAGAAACAGTGACCCTGGCCTTACAACTGTGCTTCCATGAAAAGTTCCTTAGATAACACATTGAAATTGATTCATCATAATGATTTAAGGGTTTGTTCTAGATGTGATAGTGAGAACCATATGTTTCCCCCTTATGGTTGTGTTGCCTACAGTTCTATAGTTCTGTCAGTACTTAGGCATGTCCTGATAAACGTTCCTCACATATTTTAGTTTTTCAATAGATAACTTAAGTACTACATTGTTAAGTATCTACTGCATCTTGCCATCTTTATGTAATACATGTATCACTAGCCACTTTAAACTATGACACTTTATGTTTATATACCCTACATTACTCATCTCATATGTATATACTGTACTCTATACCATCTACTGCATCTTGCCTATGCCGTTCTGTACCATCACTCGTTCATATATCTTTATGTACATATTCTTTATCCCTTTACACTTGTGTGTATAAGGTAGTAGTTGTGGAATTGTTAGGTTAGATTACTCGTTGGTTATTACTGCATTGTTGGAACTAGAAGCACAAGCATTTCGCTACACTCGCATTAACATCTGCTAACCATGTGTATGTGACAAATACAATTTGATTTGATTTGATACTTTCTACATTAAGGACACAGCTAGGTCTATTTGGACATGGCTGACTTTTATTCAAACAGCAAAAAGACAACCACCTTCTCCCCCTTGACATGAATAACATTTCACGAGATTCACTCATCTAGAAAGAATTTCACATCCTCACAGACTGAGGTATTACTAATAGGGCTAAGAGGTGAAACCACATTCAATTTGGCAACTCTTTGAATTGGGGTGTGACACAAAGCAACCCATTTCTTTTGTATTTCTCCTGTGAGAATAACACACTATGTTTATAAACCATGTATAGAGTATGACATACGCTGTATGTTATTAGCCTTTTCTAGACAAATCTTAATATGCAATAAATATGGTTCAAGCCACATGGTCTGCATCACATGATGAAACCTTTGGCAAGACTTAGAGAGAAAATAGTTAACATTCTTTCTCTCTGTCCCTCATTCAGCCGTTTACCCATCAGCTGTTAGAGTGAAGAGAGAGATGGCATCAATGGTGAACCCCACCTTTCAGAACGCTATAGAGGATGTAAATGTACTCTTTGAGGTGAGACATTTTTCCTTGGATATCTGTCTCCGGACCTCTGATCTTTCCAATCACATGGGCCACCTGCGCCTGGAGGACTTTGAGTGCACTGTGTTGACCACTGGCAGAGTTCTTTCTCAGCTTGTACAGAGCCATCAAGCAGGACCTGACAGTGACAGCTGAGGAAAAAACTCACAGATAAATGATAACTCTATGTTGTGGATTGATACTATACTGATACTTATTGTTGTCTTCATTTCCAGGGCTCCATTGGTCTCCATTTCTCTAAACTTTTCTATTGATCATTATAGGTAGTGTCAAGAATGATTTCATTGGCTACCCTTGTACTATCGTATCACAGAATCAAAATTACAGTTTGAGATACATTTTAATCATATTTCAGTTTTTAGATTTTTGTTATTATTTAAAACTCTTGGAAAGGTTTATTACTAGTGCTACTCTGAACACACTTGAAATGTAGTTCTGAAAAAATGTGTATATATTTTTTTATCTTTAAAAAGTGATTTTTGTCATATTATTATATGGTTCCTATAGTGTGTTATCAGTAAAATAAAAGTTCCATTAAAAAAAATATATATATATATATTTACTGTATATATATACACTTTACTGTAAAAAAAAGATGCATCACAACAAAAATGTATTTACACACACAAATGCCAAAACTATTCCTGCCAAAAGTTCATTTAGAAAATGCATAATCAAATCTTTACAAGATATGAGTATAAAATATTAGACAAAATAGAACAGAACGGGAGGACCATGTCAAAGGAGCTGCCTCTCGTATTGTTGTTGTTTTAGCCCGTGTCTGGTCCTGGAAAGTGTTCATAGGGCCACTGATCTGATAAGCTCTGGCTTCACAGGCTGCTGCTTGGTCGCCAAAGAGTCCACCTTGGCCTCGTCCTGTGAGCTTGGTGGATTTGGAGGGAGGAACGGCACATATCGAACCCAGGAGAAGGAGGAGAGACAAGAGCTAATTCCAAATGGAAGGTTGTACACCTCACTGCTCTCCAAAGTGTTGCTGGAGTCATCAAGGGGGATCTTGTTCCAGTCTATGATGCCCCGCTCCCGCAGGGTGCCTGCATGGCCCAAAGCAGGGGAGTAGAATGCTTCAACTCATCCATAACAGAGACTGAGTACAGGCTATGATATTGTAGACATGAAAGAGGAGGACTAGTGCATTTTACTCTATGTGAAACAGTTGGATAGATACAGTGTTCCCCATCCTCCCATACTGGAGACGTAATTTTGTCAAATCCGGGATACTCAAATGAGTGTGAAATGTTACGTGTGTATGGTACTGTATGTATTAATTATCTAGGTGGCTAACATTAGGGTTAGTGGTTAAGGTTAAGGTTAGGATAAAGTTTAGGTTAGAGGTTGGGTTAGCTAACATTCTAAGTAGTTCAGGGATGCAAACTAGTCACCTTGCGGCGTCAATCGTAATTTTGAATCCTAAATAGGTGACCTACGTGATTCGTGTAGATCTTATGAGAAAAGTAACCAGAAAAGTAACCAAAAAACTGGAATTTGGAAAATTTGAAGGGAGGAAGAAAGTGTGGTGGAACCAGTATTGTTAGCATTGTTAAGTAGCTTGCTTGCTGGATCGAATTATCCGTTAGCTAGCCAGAGAAATGTTGAGCAACATTAGCCAAGTTAACTGATCAAATAATTGAGTTTATGGTGTGAAAATTAGCTGGCTAATAAAGTCAGACAACGTTACAACATCAGATGCGCTAACGTTAGTAACCTAAGCATTTCACTATAGTATTAACTGGTAACGTTATATGACTCCTTGCTGTTCCTTAAGTTATAACGCGTTAGTTGCTTACTGGACCCTGGCAATCTGTGTGAAATGTTAACTAGTTAACTAGCTAACTAACTAACTACTATATGTGAACTAATGTTTTCCCTCCACAGTATGTGGTTAATTTTCAGAATGAGAGAATTAGGTGAAAATGAGGCGTTGCTTGTTAAACCATTAAGTGTAGCTGTAGCTGGGCCTGGCTTAAACTAGATGCCGCTATAGAGGTGAAAGGAACACCACACACACACTCCTTTCGTAATACAGTGGATACAGAGGGGTATGCCAGGTATACTCTCCGCCTGAAAGAGAGAAATTATGCCAACAAAGGGTATCATGCTCTGCTGGCACATTGTAGAACAGATGTCCACAGACAGAAAGTGTACAACATAATAATGTGCAGTGTAGCCCAAAGTTATTGCTTTTGTTGTGTTGAACTTGACAGTAACACTTGTGTGTGAGTGAGGGGGGGATTATTAAATGTTTTACTCAGTGAACGTTATTTTTGCACACATGTAGCCTTGTGCACTTGATCTATGTCTACTCTGATTCAGAGGGGTTGGGTTAAGTGCGGAAGACACATTTCAGTTGAATGCATTCAGTTGTACAACTGACTAGGTATCCCCCTTTCCTTTCCCTACTATAGTGGCCACTATAATAGAGAAAAAATAGAATGCCTGTTTGTTTCATTTTATTTTTTACAGCTCCTGAGTGGCGCAGCGGTCTAAGGCACTGTATCTCAGTGCTAGAGMTGTCACTACAGACACCCTGATTCAAATCCAGGCTGTATCACAAGTGGCTGTGATTGGGAGTCCCATYGGGCGGCGCACAATTGGCCCATCGTCGTCCGGGTTTGGCTGGTGTAGGCCGTCATTGTAAATAAGAATTTGTTCTTAACTGACTTGCCAAGTTAAATTTAAAAAATCCCAAGTGCAATATTTAGATGTGTGTGGTCATTAGCATTCTATTATAAAGGCTGTCATGGCTAACTGCAATATTAGTATATTGTTTTTTCTCAAGACTTGAGTGTCATTTGCAGTAAAGTCTAGGCAACAAATAACATTGGGTTGCTTTCTTTAAATGTTTTTGCTGTGAGTTAGGTTCACATTAAGCACTTTATTTTACACTGATCATGTAGATCATATTCTTTGTTGTTTCATTTGTTAAAACCTCCATAAAATGCTAAAGTTGTCCGTGATGAGATTCGATTAGTTGCAAGGTAGCTAAAAAGTAGTAAGTAGTTGCGAAGTTGCTAATTAGCTAAAATTGTCCATGATGAGATTTGAACATGCAACCTTCGGGTTGCTATACATTTATTTTTGCGTTAAGTAACCATTCGTCTTGTGTAATCATACCAAACGTAGCATATCATACTAACTTGAGTGTCCCAGATTTTTCATCTAGTCTATGAAACCAGGCTGGTCCTCCTGGGTGGAAGCTTACCTGGAATGGTGTTGTCAAGGAAGAACCCAAAGAAGCCTCCAATAAACATGCTGGTTGTTAGAAGCACCTGCAGCAGTTGGTCCAGCTCGACCACACCTGACAAAGAGAATACAGTTCATCACACTGGGCCAAGTCACATACTAGAGGAATCTCAGATCTCAGCAACATGACCTCCACTTGCCCTCTATTTTGTTCTTCTGCTGAGCTTTTTCCACCCAGCTTTTTTGTAAGGAATTGTGAATTTTTTTAGTCATAGTGTTTCATGCGTTATCTGCTCTGATACCTGTTGCTATGGCATCCGGGTTCTTGAATATCCAGTTTGGAATGACAAGCCCGGTAAACATGGAAAATCCAAAGATAAACACGTTCCGGGAGGAGTTCATGTCTGCATACTGTCAAATGTTAAGCAGAAAATAGTTGACAGAGAAACGCCACAAAGTTGTTTTAATTCTAATAACTTTCAAAACATTGTACCAAAAACGTATTCACAGATTTCTTGCTTATTTTGAAATTAGCTACCTGAACTTTGCAACAATTTTGCAACCTTACAAGCAGAGTTGGGTAGGTTACTTTCTAAATTGAATTTGTTAGTTACTAGTTACTTGTCCAAAATTGTAATTTCTAGCATAACTTTTGAATGACCCAACCTGAGTAATGCAATCTGATTACCTTGAGTTACTTTTGGATTACCTTTACCTTAAGCGGCATTAGAAGACAAATACAATCCATCAAACTCATTTGATGTGTCAGAATAGTGGTCTCTGACTTGTGATCAGACTCGCTCAGGTGGAACAAATTTAAACTTCCGCTTTCTTCAATGGTGAATTGAATGTCATTGAGAAAACAATGCATTTTTTTACAAACATCCTTTCTGAATTTAAAAGTAATCTGATTATTATATTTTTGCTGGTAATTTAACTGAAAAGTAAGACATGACAGGTAAGACATGGCTGAAAAAGCCTTCATATGTAAAATGTCTCTATAGTGGCCATTGTACTATTCAACGTGTAAATAAACCTAGACAACTGCGTTTACCTGCAGATTTGAAACTCCAGCTGCAGAAATGACCCCAAACATGACCAAGAACATTCCTCCAATCACAGGTGTGGGGATGGTGGTGAAAATGGCTCCAATTTTACAGAAAAGTCCCATGATGATCATCAATACCCCACCAGCAACGATCACCATGCGACTGCCCACCTGAGAGAGAAAGAAATAACCATGTCTGTTGAGACTGTATAACAGCCAATAGCTTGTATATCTTCCATATTCCAAAAAGCATTGATTTATCTATAWTATGCTCAAAATTGTATTGCAGTCTAAATCTAAAAACAGATCGTAATAATGAAAAATAGCCTCTAGCCCATCTCACCTTGGTGATGCCCAGTGCACCCACATTCTCACTATAGGAGGTGGTTCCGTTGCCCGTGCCCCAGGCCCCAGCCAGCAGACAGCCAATCCCCTCAATGCCAATGCCTCTGTTGATGGCATGCTTAGGGGGTGGAGGGGCCCCTGATAGCCTGGCACAGGCATGGTAGTCCCCCACCGACTCTATCATGGAGGATAACACCCCAGCCAAGATCCCTACCACTCCCGCCAGGCTCACAGTTGGCAAACCCCACTGACCTGAGATTGGAATCAGAATAAGGGGTTCCAGTTAACATACAATAAATTTGGGTATTTCRATTCATATAGTGTCTTCGAAAGTATTCGACCCCTTTACTTTTTCCACTTTGTTAGGTTACAGCCTTATTCTAAAATTGATTTAATCGTTTTTTCCCCTCATCAATCTACACACAATACCCTATAATGACAAAGCAAAAACTGGTTTTTAGAAATGTTTGCTAATTTATAAAAAATATAAATGAATAATAATATATAATATCACATTTACATAAGTATTCACACCCTTTACTCAGTGCTTTGTTGAAGCACATTTGGCAGTGATGACAGCCTCAAGTCTTCTTGGGTATGACACTATAAGATTAGCACACCTGTATTTTGGGATTTTCTCCCATTCTTCTCTGCAGGCCCTCTCAAYCCCTGTCAGGTTGCTGCACAGCTACTTTCAGGTCTCTCCAGAGATGTTAGATCGGGTTCAAGTCCGGGCTCTGGCTGGACCACTCAAGGACATTCAGAGACTTGTCCCGAAGCCACTCCTGGGTTGTCTTGGCTGTGTGCTTAGGGTCGTTGTCCTGTTGGAAGGTGAACTTTCACCCCAGTCTGAGGTCCTGAGCGCTCTGGAGCAGGTTTTCATCATGGATATCTTTGTTCCATTCATCTTTGCCTAGATCCTGATTAGTCCCAGTCCCTACTGCTGAAAAACATACCCACAGCATGATGCTGCCACCACCATACTTCACCATAGGGATGGTGCCAGTCGTGACGCTTGGCATTCAGGTCAAAGAGTTCAATCTTGGTTTCATCAGATCAGAGAATCTTGTTTCTCATGATCTGAGAGTCTTTAGGTGCCTGTTGGCAAACTCCAYGCGGGCTGTCATGTGCCTTTTACTGAGGAGTGGCTTCCGTCTGGCCACTCTACCACAAAGGCCTGATTGTTGGAATGCTGCAGAGATGGTTGTCCTTCTGGAAGGTTCTCCCATCTCCACAGAGGATCTCTGGAGCTCTGTCAGAGTGACCATTGCTTCGACCTCATGGCTTGGTTTTTGCTCTGACTTGCACCGTCAACTGTTGGACCTTATATAAACAGGAGAGTGCCTTTCCAAATCAATTTACCACAGGTGGACTCCAATCAAGTTGTAGAAACATCTCAAGGATGATCAATGTTAACAGGATGCACCTGAGCTCAATTTCGAGTCTCATGTAAATAAMGTATTTCTGTTTTTTATTTTGAGTAAATTAGCAAAAAATMCAGAAAATCTGTGTACGCTTTGTCATTATGGGGTATTGTGTGTAGATTGCTGAGGATTTAAAAAAATCKATRTTAGAATAAGGCTGTAACATAACAAAATATGGAAAAAGTCAAGGGATCTGAATAATTTCGGAAGGCACTGTCCATATCGATAAACCATACCTATTAGTTACCCATACAGCACTATCTACTTAAGGTTGGGTTAGGATTGTGATAAGCCCTGAGTTTTTTCTGACCATGTGACCGTAGCAGGAAAAACTTGAATATTAGGTTATGGAGTTGTTGCTTATGATCCCACTGAGCAGCTGTGCTTCGTACCTGGATATGGGAATCTGAACCAGGGGGCCTGGCCTATGACATCCCCCTTCAGGTCTGTGCGAGCCAGGTAGCCGTACTGCTCCGGCTCTGAGGGCAGGACATTAGAGATGGTGAAGATGTAACAGATCAGCCATGACAGTGTGATGCCAAGGAGCACCTGAGGAAGAAGTCACACACAGTAATGTACATGCAAATATTACACCAGTCATTATCAGGACCAGGAGTGTTTCCAGACCACAGGAACTGACCAGGGAAAACTTTGGGCTATATAAAGTCCATAAGTGAACAACGAACACCTTTGAGTCTTTGGCCTCGATTCAATCAGCTTGAGCGTAGTGGATARTTTTGCGCTGTTGGAGGTGTAACTGCAGTATGAGCTGACAAATCAGTGAGTGGCTGCTCTTGTGTGACGCCAACCACTCCCTTCCTTATTATCCCTACCGCGTTAGAAGTTCAAAACGGTGAAAGAGAGAGTTGGCTCTATCGATTATCGAAATTATGACAGGCTAARGCATGTTTTCATGTTAATTTGGATGGGGMGGGATTTATAGCCTATCAGTCTAATTGCGGTGTAGACAATAGAACATCARGCATTTGAGTGGTTGAACTTGTAGCGCAGCTTCATGAACTTCTAACATGGCTGCATGGGATTTGTCGGTTATAAAGTCGGGTGTAGTTTTTCATCCAATAGCAGTGTCCGAGATAAGGTCACGCAGGGAGCCACTTGTGGATTTGACAGCTCTAACGCATTTCCACCTCCAAAACAACCGCTGTGCAGATGTCGGCTAGTGCGGATCTGATAGAATCTAGCCCTTTATTTTCCAATGGACGTACAGGTAGAAGCTGGAAGATGTAGATCCTGGAGGTGTGGAATTTTTTGGTCTTGTTGTATGTGGGGAATGGTACAGGGATGTGTCGGAGGTACTGGGAGAACAGGATGATCAGAGCAGTCGTCCTGTAGGAAAGAGAAAAACTCTGTTCACAAAGCAGAATGAGCTATCCAGAAGCATTTAGAATGGGTAAGATTCTTCATGTAGCCTACAGTCAGGTCAAAAATGATTGGCATGCTTTATAAAGATCAGTAAAAAAAATACTATAATACAAATACTGAGCTATACTGTATGCAAAATTATAATATTTTATACTAATACAATTGCTCAGAGAAATGCATTTTGTTTAACAAGCAATAAAAATAAATCGCAAAAAGATAGGGGTCATAATTACTGCCATCGTTGTTGTCAATACTCCAGCACCCACCCCTTGCAAAGATATTGGGAGCTGAGCATTTTCCCAAACATGTTTTATGAGATTGGAGAACACACTGGGGAGGGATCTTAGACCATACAGAATCTTTCCAGATCCTTGATCCTTCATCTGTGCTTATGGACTTCCCTCTTCAATTCAAACAACAGGTTTTCAATGGGGTTACATTTCAGAGACTGATGTAGCCATTGCAAAATGTAGATTTTGTGGTCAATTAACAATTTCTTTGTGGATTTTGATGTGGGCTTGGTGTTATTGTCTTGCTGGAAGATCCACTTGCAGACAAGTGTCAGCCTCCTGGCAGAGACTACCAGGTTTTTAGCTAAAATGTCTTGGTACTTCTAAGACGCCATCCAGTGTGTGGCACAGTGTGAGAACCGTTTGTTTAAGCCCAAGTATAATCAGTCCTCAATTGTGTCTAGTGTGGTTCAGGCTCAGGCCTCTTGTGAAGGTACAGGTGCAAACCAGTCTGAACACTCYGAGTTAAAAGCCCTCATTTAAACCAAGCAGAGCCAGCTAGAGCTTCTAGTGAAGACACTTGGGTCCTCAAATGAGGCATCAAACAGTGATCTATCCTCCAGATTTGACAGGAGTCCAGATGGTGAACCTATTTGTTTCAGGTGTGACCAGGTYGAACACATAGCATGTTTCTGTTCAACGTCCCAAAAGGGCCCATTTAGAGAAACAGAGGTGGTCCGGTCGGGACAACTGTCGTCAAAGGGTTCAGGGTATAGCCCGGGAACAGGCTATGGCCCGGGAACCATAAAGATATAACATGGTATTGTGAACCGATTCTAAACTATTGAAGTTTTAATATTTATTTTTTGGAAGTGAGCCAAGGTTATAATTATTGTTTGTATCTTGCAGATAGTTGGAGAAGCCTTTCACTGCTCTCYCTGGGTTATTAGTTTGTGTCCCTTGCATTAGATAGGTAGTTAGGATTTCGGTTTTCTTTGTCTAGTCCACCTGGGCAAATTAGCTGGTATATATATATAATTTTATATATAATATAATATATAATGTTGCATACAAAGTTTGAAAGGTCTATCACTTTCATCAAACACAATCAAAGTTAACATTAGCCCTAGAGGCCTTCAATTGCCCAGRTTATAGGRATGCCCAATGTAGGCATATTTTTTAACAATGTGATGCTGCACTCTAAAGGGATAACTTGGAGTAACATGATGTAGGTAAATAAATAATCAAAAGAAAAAAGTGTTTATTTATATTATAAGTACTTAGGCATGTCAAGCGCAAGAGATACTGTCGCAGGTAGGTTTATGGCTTGATCATATCAAAACATAAATATCACAACACTATTTTAACAACTCCAAAGTAATTGCATGRGGAGCAGGAGCCACTGAATCTCTGCATTTCTCTAGTACCCACTCATAATCCACTCTCAATCCACTCTTTTGGTATTGTTTTCATTAGTCCACTGCTGATACAGTCCCAAAATGTCAAGTGTCACATCATCATGATGATGTGGAAAGTGACGCTTTGCTTCTTGAAAGTCCATTATCTTGAAAACTTGACTGCTTACACGTAACAGTGGACTTATGAAAAAAAAATACAAAAATATRGTTTTTGAGTGGATTTTTCTCATGAGGTCTCCTAAATATCTGTCGACTAGGTGGGACTCTTATGACTAAAGAGGCTTCACGCATAGCTTTTTACCCATAAGAGTAGGAGTAAAATGTCTCTCTTCTCAGGACTTATGACAAATCTTCTACTCTGAGACGGTTTGTGGATATGGGCCCAGTTCAACAGTTGATAACTACAGGCTTGTGGGGAGTTTCGAGTGAAACCATACTGAGAGGTACACACATAGTGGAGATGCCCCAGTGGTTCCCTGCGCTCATTCCAGCCGAGTCATACAGGGACAGGCCAATCAGAGAGATGGTGGGTGCGATGGTGAGGGGGCCAATAAAACGCATGAAGAAACCGATGAGGCCAGAGAAACCCACCAGCACCTGGAACAAAGAGCCCACCATGATGGAGCCCTGCAGCTGTAGAGGAATACAAACACACCAAATGAGCAAATACACATCAATAAACAKGAGTAATAGTATTTCATCATATTTCATGTGAACCACATTAATGTGAAACGTCCTCTCACTGTCAACTGCGTTTATTTTCAGCAAACTTAACATGTGTAAATATTTGTATGAACATAACAAGATTCAACAACTGAGACATAAACTGAACAAGTTCCACAGACATGTGACTAACAGAAATGGAGTAATGTGTCCCTGAACAAAAGGGGGGTCAAAATCAAAAGTAACAGTCAGTATCTGGTGTGGCCACCAGCTGCATTAAGTACTGCAGTGCATGCTCTCCCTTCATGACTAGTGCACCAGATTTTGCCAGTTCTTGCTGTGAGATGTTACCCACTCTTCACCAAGGCCACTGCAAGTCCCGGACATTTCTGGGGGGAATGGCCCTAGCCCTCACCCTCCGATCCAACAGGTCCCAGACGTGCTCAATGGGATTGAGATCCGGGCTCTTCTCTGGCCATGGCAGAACAACTGACATTCCTGTCTTGCAGGAAATCATGCACAGAACGAGCAGTATGGCTGGTGGCATTGTTATGCTGGAGGGTCATGTCAGGATGAGCCTGCAGGAATGTTACCACATGAGGGGGAGGATGTCTTCCCTGTAACGCACAGCGTTGAGATTGCCTGCAAGAATAACAAGCTCAGTCGATGATGCTGTCACATGGACCCTCCACTCCAAATCGATCCCGCCCAGAGTACAGGCCTCGTGTACGCTCATTCTCTGACATAAACGCGAATCTGACCATCACCCTGGTGAGACAAAACCGTGACTCATCACTGAAGAGCCCTTTTTGCCAGTCCGGTCTGGTCCAGCGATGGTGGGTTTGTGCCCATAGGCAACATTGTTGCCGTGATGTCTGGTGAGGACCTGCCTTACAAAGCCCTACAAGCCTCAGTCCAGCCTCTCTCAGCCTATTGCGGACAGTCTGAGCACTGATAGAGGGATTGTGCGTTCCCTGGTGTAACTCGGGCAGTTGTTGTTCCATCCTGTACCTGTCCCGCAGGTGTGATGTTTGGATGTACCGTTCCTGTGTTCCTGTGCAGGGTTGTTACACGTGGTCTGCCACTGCAAGGATGATAAGCTTGTCCGTCCTTTCCCTGTAGCGCTGTCTTAGACGTCTCACAGTACGGGCCATGCAATTATTGCCCTGGCTACATCTGCAGTCCTCATGCCTCCTTGCAGCATGTGCCTAAGGCACGGTCAAGCAGATGAGCAGGGACCTGGGCATCTTTCTTTGGTGTTTTCAGAGTCAGTAGAAAGGCCTCTTTAGTGTCCTAAGTATTCATAACTGTGACCTTAATTGCCTACCATCTGTAAGATGTTAGTGTCTTAACAACCGTACCACAGGTGCATGTTCATTCCTTGTTTATGGTTCATTGAACAAGCATGGGAAACAATGTTTAAACCCTTTACAATGAAGATCTGTGAAGTTATTTGGATTTTTACGAATTATCTTTGAAAGACAGGGTCCTGAAAAAAGGACGTTTCTTTTTTTGCTGAGTTTAGATACTGGAATCAAGGGTTATCAAAAAGTGATCAAACATGGTAAACTTGTTCTCTTTCTTTCTTTACATTTACATTATAGTCATTTAGGAGACACTTTATATTTGTCAATCACATTACTAAAAGGCGGCAGGTAGCCTAGTGGTTAGAGCAGTGGGCCTGTAACCGAAAAGTTGCTGGATTGAATCCCCAAGCTGACAAGGCAAAAATCTGTCATTCTGAACAAGGCAATTAACCAACTGTTCCCTGGTAGACCGTCATTGTAAATAAGAATTTCTTCTTAACTGACTTGCCTAGTTTWAAAAAAATCACCTCTCGCATGCGGCTCTGCCACACATCTATGTACTCAGGAGAGGTGGTGTTGACCAAGGAAGCGTTCTGGGTCCAGGCAGGGCATGTCCACTCTGGCATTGACAGCATAGCCATGGAGGGAGCTAGAAAGGCAAAGGTACCCCCCTGAACAATGGGCAGTCTGAGGGATAGAGAGAGATGGGAGATAGAGGGGAGAGTAAGACAGATACCTGAAATCACAAATTGCAGAGATTAGATGTTCTGGCTAGAATCTTTAGACTATTACATAAGGAATTCTTCCCCTTTGTAGTATAATCAGAAACCGACTTGTCTTGTGAAGTAGTAGTTGGAGGTTATGGTTGGTCAGGTTGGACCAGAGATGAAACAGCAACACTGGCTCTTTTGCCATCTTCATGTTCTACACAGATCTGGGACTAGGTTGATGCTTGGCTTTTCTGAATAATGATTCATCAAGCATTTGCCTGCATGATTATGGATTCAGGTGACCTGTGCTCTGTGTAAGGTAAGGTCTCTCAGCTTTTGCTCCATATACCTTAACATCACTTTGGGTCATCAGAATTGCTCCTATCCATGAAATAAGTGAGGAAAGGAGAGAGCGTTCGCAACATTTATGTCCAAAATAAACTTAAATAAAGTACATACCCTTCAAATTAGTGGATTCAGCTATTTTAGCCACACCCGTTGCTGACAGGTGTATACAATCAAGCACACAGCCATACAATATCCATAGACAAAGACTGGCAGTAGAAAGGCCTTACTGAAGAGCTCAGTGACTTTCAACATAGCACCGTCTCAGGATGTCACCTTTTCAACAAGTTAGTTAATCAAATTTCTGCCCTGCTAGAGCTGCCCTGATCAACTGTAKGTGCTGTTATTTTGAAGTGGAAACATCTAGGAGCAACAACGGCTCAGCCGTGAAGTGGTAGGCCACACAAGCTCAAAGAACGGGACCGCAGAGTGCTGAAATGTGTAGCGTGTAAAAATGTTCGGTCTTCAGTTGCAACACTCACTACTGAGTTCCAAACTGCCTCTGGAAGCAACGTCAGCACAATAACTGTTAATCGGGAGCTTCATGAAATGGGTTTCCATGACCAAGCAGCCACACACAAGCCGAAGATTACCATGCGCAATGCCAAGCGTCAGCTGGAGTGGTGTAAAGCTAGCCCCCATTGGACTCTGGAGCAGTGGGAACGCGTTCTCTGGAGTGATGAATCACACTTCACCATCTGACAGTCCAACGGACGAATCTGGGTTTGGCGGATACCAAGAGAACGCTACCTGCCTGAATGCATAGTGCCAACTGTAAAGTTCGGTGGAGGAGGAATAATAGTCTGGGGCTGTTTTTGTTCCAACTTCTAGAGGAACACCTTCCTAGAAGAGTGGAGGCTATTATAGCAGCAAAGGGGGGACCAACTCCATATATATGCCCAAGGTTTTGTAATGAGATGTTCGACAAGCAGGTGTGCACATACTTTTGGTCATGTAGTGTACAATACATTCGGGAAAGTATTCAGACCCCTTCCCTTTTTCCACATTTTGTTACGTTACAGCCTCATTCTAAAATGGATAAAATGTTTAAAAAATCCTCATCAATCTACACACAATACCCCATAATGACAAAGCGAAAACAGGCTTTGACATTTTTGCACATTTATTACATTTTAAAACAGAAATACCTTATTTACATAAGTATTCAGACCCTTTGCTATGAGACTCAAAATTGAGCTCAGGTGCATCCTGTTTCCATTGATGATCCTTGAGATGTTACTACAACTTGAATGGAGTCCACCTGTGGTAAATTCAATTGATTTCCTGTCTATAAAACAGATTGACAGTGCTTGTCAGAGCAAAAACCAAGGCATGAGGTTGAAGGAATTGTCCGTAGTGAGCCGAGAAAGGATTGTGTCGAGGCACAGATCTGGTAGCAAAAAWTGTCWGCAGCATTGAAGTTCCCCKAGAACACAGTGGCCTTTATCATTCTTAAATGGAAGAAGTTTGGAACCACCAAGACACTTCCTAGAGCTGGCCGCCTGGCCAAACTGAGCAATCGGGAGGGAGGGCCTTGGTCAGGGAAGTGAACAAGAACCCGATGATCACTCTGACAGAGCTCTAGAGTTCCTCTGTGGAGATGGGAAAACCTTCCAGAAGGACAACCATCTCTGGCCAGACAGAAGCCACTCCTCAGTAAAAGGCACATGACACCCCGCTTGGAGTTTGCCTACAGGCACCTAAAGGACTCTCAGACTATGAGAAACAAGATTCTGTGGTTTGATGAAACCAAGATTGAACTCTTTGGCCTGAATGCCAAGCATCACATCTGGAACAAAATTTGCACCATCCCTACTACGGTGAAGAATGGTGGTGTCAGCATCATACATTGGGGGATGTTATTCAGCGGCAGGGACTGGGAGACTAGTCAGGATCGAGGAAAAGATAGAGAGATCCTTAATGAAAACCTGCTCCAGAGCGCTCAGGACCTCAGACTGGGGCAAAGGTTCACCTTCCAACAGGACAATGACCCTAAGCACACAGCCAAGACAACGCTGGAGTGGCTTCGGGACAAGTACCTGAATGACCTTGAGTGGCCCAGCCAGAGCCCGGACTTGAACCCGATCGAACATCTCTGGAGAGACCTGAAAATAGCTGTGCAGCGACGCTCCCCATCCAACCTGACAGAGCTTGAGAGGATCTGCAGAGAATAATGGGAGAAACTCCCAAAATACAGGTGTGCCAAGCTTGTAGCGTCATACCCAAGACGACTGAAGGCTGTAATCGCTGTCAAAGGTGCTTCCACAAAGTACTGAGTAAAGGGTCTGAATACTTATGTAAATTTGATATAATTTTTTTTTTTTTTATACATTTGCAAAACCTTCTAAAAACCTGTTTTTGCTATGTCATTACGGGGTATTGTATGTAGATTGATGAGGGGGAAAACACGATTTAATCCATTTTAGAATAAGGCTGTAACGTAACAAAATTAAGAAAAGGTCAAAGGGTCTGAATACTTTCCGAATGCACTGTATATGGGTCGATCTTGAATTGTGYTGGCATTTGCATCCTTTGTCTTTTGCAACCATGAAGAACACTGGAGTGGCTGCTCGTGGGGTTATTGAACATGAAGCCACACCCGTCTCACTCGCATTATAAATTCAGAATGAGAAAGTGTAGGTTATAGAGAATTATTGTGACACAAAAATAGAAAATCATTCAATTCAATTATGAGGAATTATATTAGCCTAATCGAGTTGTAAATAAGGCTAGCCTACATATCACATTCCAGTGTTCGCATGGGATTTCTCTTAATGTGACTCCGTGCAGCCAATGCAATGTCCGCTTTCGGTATAATACCAGGTCCTGCTTGTGGATTTGATCGTTTTAACACAGTTCTACCTCTGACACTGCCAAAACATCTGCTATGCAGGTGTCGGCAAGCGCATATCTGATATAATCTAAATTTGACTAAATATGTTAAGATTTGTTAAATATTTTCAACATTAGTCTACTGGTGTATTGCGATCATCTTTGAATTCTGGGACTTTGTTTTGTCAATCTATTTGTGTAAATGATTTAAATCTCAGTTCCAAAATACTTCAATAATATCTCACAGCTGTAATGTGCTGACTGCGCAACYGACAGGATTTCCGGTTTCTAATTTTGTCAATCTGATTTGTGGTTCATGAGAATAATTTTWAAGTATTTTTAGCATTAGCATGCAGTTACAGTGCAGCCATATTTCAAGCAGCAACTTATGTTATGGAGTGAATCTGATTTATGGTTCATGAGGAGAAGATGATTGCAGATTATTTTGAGCATTAGCATTACATACAGATGTAGGATCTTAATTTAAGCCAGTTTGCTACAGCAGGAAAATAATAGAGTGATCAAATTAAGATCCTACATCTGTAAGCCTTTGTGGAGTGGAGTTACAAAGGGTTTAAATGGACACGTAAAATCAGATTTCCTTATTTATCAATAACTCATCCAATCCCTTAGTTTTCTCAGTGTCACGAATACCACCGAAGGTGGCTCCCCTTCCTGTTCGGGTGGCGCTCGGCGGTCGTCGTCCCCGGTCTACTAGCTGCCACCGATCCCTTTTTCCTTTTCGTTTGTTTCTGTCTAATTGTTTTCACCTGTTCCTTGTTGGGGTTTTGGGATGGGTYTTATTTATGTTCGTTTTGCCCGCTGGTGTTTGTGCGGGCTTGTTGGTTGTTACGTTTGGTGATGTATCGTGGTTTGTTTTGGGTTTTCGCTGTCCAGTGTTTGTAACGAGGTTTGGGGTTTGTTTAGCGCCAGTGTTTTGGGCATTCACCCATGTTTTGGACCTGTTACGTTTTGAAGGACATTAAAGCGTTTTCCCGTTCATTTCGCTCTCTGCATTTGACTCCTCACTCATTTCACTCACCCGGCGTTACACTTAGACTAAATTAATCATCTTTGCTTGAGTTATTTGACCATTTCAGCTTTGCTGTGAACCCCTAAAAAGATTATAGAATGTTTGTTCCACTTTGACATTGGAGTACTTTGTGTAGATCGTTGAATTGTTTTGTTTACAATTTAATCCATGTTAATCCCACTTTGTATCACATTGTTTTTGAAAACCCCTAATTACAAATAGTAACACATCATATGTTTTTGTTTATATTGAACTGTTTATCAATGATAAAACATAATGTAAGTCCTTTATACTGCAAAACATTATGTTTATGCATTGTTTGAAGTAGTTAGGGCAAGCAAATTGTCTTGTCCCAGTACTGACCCAGTAGAGTTGTAGTGACATTTTGGGGATTTAGACATATCTATTATTTTGAATGGTGGAAAGTAAACAAACTTATTTAATATATTGTATAGATCAATAAAACAAAGAAGGCTACTACAATACATATTTGTTTTACAAATATAATATGTGTCCCTTAGTTTATGTAATTGGTGTTACCACCTTGAAGATCACTCATTACAAGGATTTACCAGGACCTTGAGCATTCCCTGAAGTGGCAAACGGTTATTGCGGGAGGGGTCTATATTAAAGAAAATGATTAGCTAATCACACCTTTTTAGTATYTCATACATTTCAGGATTCCATTGATGATATGGGGTGTCTCAATTCAAAGTGTCATTGGTGTTACTCAATTTAAATGAACGCAAATTGCATTGTGAGCAAAATTCTTAACGAAATCACATTAGGCCTCAAATTAAGAAAAGCCTCAATTACCTCAAATGTGTCATTGGTGTTACCATCGTTACTACTCCTACTGCTGGCACAGTGTTATCATAATGGTCACAATTATTTAAAGTCATTAAGCTGCCATATGAGTTGATTTAGAATGGGAAGATGTACATTCAAATTACAAATACAGAAAGTTAAGTACATGTTTTCTAAAATGCCCAAATGCCACCAAAAATTAAGAACCGCCCATTCAGTATATTATCAGATGATCTCAGCTCATCATGGTCTGGACATAGATTACATAGATGACATAAAAACAAACCACCACCTACAGTAATTACAGCAGTTAACCTAACCTACACAAGCTTGACGACTACAGTGCTTTCAGAAAGTAGTCACACCAACTTGACTTTTTCAACATTTTGTTGTGATACAAAGTGGGATTAACATGGATTTAATTGTAAAGAAAACAATTCAACAATCTACACAAAATACTCCAATGTCAAAGTGGAACAAACATTCTATCATCTATTTTTAATGGAAAATAAAACACTAATATATTTAGATTTCATTAGTATTAAACCCCTGAGTCAATACATACATTAGAATCACATTTGGCAGCAAGTACATCTGAGTTTTTCTGGGTAAATTTGAAAGAGCTTAGCAAATCTGGATTGTACAATATTTGCCCATTATTCTTAAAAAATTATTCAAGCTCTGTCAAGTTGGTTGTTGATCATTATTAGACAGTCATTTTCATGTCTTGACAGAAATTTTCAAGACGATTTAAATCAAAACTGTAACTAGGCCACTAGGCCACATTAAATGTCATCTTGGTAAGTAACTCCAATGTGTATTTGGCCATGCATTTTAGGTTATTGTCTTGCTGAAAGGTGGATTTGTCTCCCAGTGTCTGTTGGAAAGCAGACTGAACCAGGTTTTCCACTAGGACTTTGTCTGTGCTTAGCTACAGTATATTCCTTTTCTTTTTATCCGCCAAAAACTCCCTAGCTCTTGCCGATGACAAGCAAACTCATAACATGATGCAACCACAACCATGCTTGAAAATATATATTATAAAGAGTGGTACTCAGTGATGTGTTGTGTTGGATCTGCCCCAAACATAATGCTTTGCCACATTTTTTTCAGTATTACTTTAGTGCTTTATTGCAAACAGGATGCATGTTTTGAATATTTTTTATTCTATGCAAGTTTCCTTCTTTTCACTTCGACATTTAGGTTAGTACTGTGGAGAAACTACAGTACTACTTTCTCCTATCACAGCCAGTTAACTCTGTAATTGGTTTAAAATCACCATTGGCCTCATGCTGAAATCCCTGAGCGGTTCCGTCCTCTCCATCAACTGAGTTAGGAAGGACGGCTGTATCTTTGAAGTGACTGGGTGTATTGATACAGCATCCAAATTGTAATTGTAATTGTAATGCTCAAAGGGATTTTCAACGTCTGCTTTTTATTACATTTTTACTCATCTACCAAAAGGTGTCCTTCTTTACAAGGCACATAGATGGGGGTAGTCATTCAAAAACATGTTAAACACCATTATTGCACACAGAGTTAATCCATGCAATTTACGGTATTATCTGACTTGTCGAGSACATTTTTACTCCCAAAGTTGTTTAGGCTTGTCATAACAAAGAGGTTGAATATTTATTCAGCTTTTCATTTTTTATTAATTTGTAGAAATGTTCAAAAACATAATTCCACGTTGACATTATGGGGTATTGTGTGTAGATCAATGACACAAAATCTAAATTGAATCAATTTAAAATTCAGGCTGTAACAACAAAATATGGAAAAAGTATAGGGGTGTGAATACTTTCTGAAGGCACTGTATACTTCACCACTCATCCTGCATATGACCAAACAAATCTCTTCTATTGACCCCATGCCAATTCAGGCTCAATGACCTGGAATTGTACGAGTGGGGGAGCTGAGCTCCAGTACCAGTTCTTCAGTTAGAGATTCAGCTCTTGATGGCTTTAATTTCACAAAGACCCTGTGCACAGTCGAGAATATGCTATGGTGTGAGGCTAATGCAGCACACTGACCTGAAAAAATGGCTCCGAATATCAACAGAGGCTTAGAAAGAGACATGAGAGCTCATACTGTACAACCTAGCTAATCAGATGCTTCAGCAAAATCAATCTTTACAATAAACGATAGTCTACTGCTAGATCTCCTGGAAAGCATGACAACCAAATCAGATATTGTGTTTAGCCTTAAGTAAAATTCCAGGAAATTGCCATGGATTTTATTGTACTTTGTTTTGATTCCAACATGACAATACAACAAAGAGACGCCTTGCCCCTTTGATGTCTGGCAATTCATGACTAGTAGATTCCCTTATACATGGTATACGTGTCATGGTTGGATGGCTCCACCTTGATATTGCCCAGGATATCTTATCAAGGTCAATCTTTATTGACCAAATAAACATTTGACTCCCTTGTACCTTGTTCTCCCTGCTTTTGGCCCCATTTATGTTCACAGACACTCTGTTGCTGTTGAATAATTTGTCCAAAGCCATATCCAACCAACCACAGCTTCACTCACCTGATTCCGAAGGTGACCTGCAGCAGGGTGCACACGCCTGACACAAAGAAGATGGTGCTGATGAGGTGACCCTGGGTCAGGCCATCGTGCTGCAGACACAGACCCTGAGACAGGATCAGAGGGATGGCGATTATCCCCCCAAACGCTGTCAGTAAATGCTGAGGAGAGGGGGAGATGGATGTAAGAGAGGAAGAAGAGATGCACTCATGACGGTTTCATCCACTGATACTGAGGCCAAGATGAGCAGATGAAATCACAGGTACAGGAACAGTATTTGCAGTATTTATTATTTTTCATTTGCAGCCAAATTCATCCTGGAAAACTAGGTTAGTTTGACTGTTCATCCAATTGATTACATTGGCTGATCAAATCAATGGAATCCCAAGGAGGCTCAACCTCTCCAACCTCAACCAGTGAGAAGGGAACCCTGCTGCCTCCAATAAAACYGAGTAGGGATTGGATTTACCTGGATGCCCAGGATTATGCATAGGTACCAGGCTGGGACATCTGTGACACAGTAGGACAGCTTGTTCTTGTCATCCTCCTCAGAGAGGCCGGAGCCCTCTCCATCATTCTCCAGCTCACAGAAATGCCCATGAATCTACAGCACAGATAGCAAGGTCTCATTCATTAGGACAATGGAAAACATTTCATTCTGCAACGGAATAGGAAAATGTGCGTCTCTTATTGGCTAATCCAGGTAGTCCCTCCCTGTTCCCATGCATTTTGTTCCCATGCATTTTCTTCTGTTTAATCCCAAATGGGCTGACTCACAGGCATAACATTACCCATACTACAGGAATAATATTACCAATTATACAGGCATAATATCACCTGGAACAAAAGCGTAATATCACTCATAACTAGGGTTACAAAGCCACCAGTAATTGACCAAAGTTAACGAAATCTTTAGTAATTACTGTTGCAACTTCGAACATATTCCCGGGAAGACCAGTTCCCCATTTAACCACTAACGAAATCCCTTCACAATGATGTCAAACTGTGTTTCTAATACACAATGAAATTAAACACAGACTACCTCTTTCTAATCAGGAAACTCTTGGATATGCTGTGGTGGACTGTTATTACAATTGCGTCACGGGAACCTGGTAGAAATATGTTTGTAACGTAAGTGTAGTTAGTCATTGAATATCTCTGAATTCACTGAATCCATTTTTGTAGCCAACTGGTACCCTCAAATCGTATCCTGATGTCGACAGCAGATGGTAGTTGTATTCATAACATTAACTAGCTAACATACATTTTGAGAAAACAAGTTATATTAAGTGGCTAGCTACTGTAGCTAGCTAGCGTTAGCAACGTTTGGTGGTCAATGAGAGAGCTAGCTGAGCTAGCAAACAATGTAACAAAATTATAATTCTAAAATTTTAAAAATACTCCCTCAACAGGCAGTGGTGCACTGTTAAATTATATTTGCCATTTCAATATTTATTTTTTTGAAGAAAACTGTTTTTGCCACGGCCTGGCTTTCATGTGATTTAAACGTGAGCTTGTGCGAGATGTCGGACTCGACGACAATTGCTATCCATTGGAGCACTGCAATTSGTTGCCCACAATTCTGAGGTGGGACATAGCGAAAGGTCAATTAGCAGGTAATCTATGGTAATTTTGGTTTTTCACACTTAAATTCAAGAGAAAATAGCCTAATTAATGAAAATAAACATCTAATCAACAATGGCAAACTCTTGATTTGTTTCACCTGCCACAAGTTTGGCAGCAAAACATTTACAACAAAGACATATTGACTTAGTAAAATAAATAAAAGTGTGTAAAAAAAAATATAAAGGATATGTCATGCTGAAACCCTCATGTTATTATTATTATTATTATTAATTAAAAAAAATTATTTTTTATAACCTTTATTTATACAGGTTTTTTCTCATTGCGATAACATCTATTTTCCAAGAGAGACCTGGTCCAATAGCAGCAGAGAGAACAACGTTTCAGACAAAACAACTTACATACACTAACACAACATTAAACAAAACTATAAACACACATACAGTACAACAAAAACATTGTACATTAAAAACACAAAAACACAAACAGCTGGCCTAAAAACAATTACACTCTTCTATGATATATACATCAATCAAGTGTTTAAACTCCACCAARGAAACTAGATGATCACATTTTAATATGTTCATGACAGAATTACAGGACCATGGAGCTAAGTAACTAAAACTATTTCTACCATGTCCTGTTCTAATTTTTGGTACTGTTAGAAGCAAATCAGAATGGGACCGTAATTTATATTTATTTACTGACCTGACTAAAAAAGAAGAACAMAGATAAAATGGCATTTTACCCAATAGGCCTTATAAATCAGTGTATACCAGTGTTTAAGCCTACGCAAGGTCAATGATGACCAGCCAACAGCGCTGTAGAGATCACAATGATGTGTTAGACGTTTCTGATTTGAAATGGACCTGAGGGCTGCATGATACACTGAATCAAGTGCTCTCAGGGTAGTGGCTGAGGCCTGCATATACAGTGGGGAGAACAAGTATTTGATACACTGCCGATTTTGCAGGTTTTCCTACTTACAAAGCATGTAGAGGTCTGTAATTTTTATCATAGGTACACTTCAACTATGAGAGACGGAATCTAAAACAAAAATCCAGAAAATCACATTGTATGATTTTTAAGTAATTAATTTGCATTTTATTGCATGACATAAGTATTTG
>NC_036866.1:37723925-37730089 GCF_002910315.2 Salvelinus sp. IW2-2015
ATACATCAGGAAAAAGCAAACTTAATATTTGGTACAGAAACCTTTGTTTGCAATCAGAGATCATACGTTCCTGTAGTTCTTGACTAGTTGCACACACTGCAGCAGGGATTTTGGCCCACTCCCTCCACAGATCTTCTCCAGACCTTCAGGTTTCGGGGCTGTCGCTGGGCAATACGGAGTTCAGCTCCCTCCAAAGATTTCTATTGGGTTCAGGTCTGGGACTGGCTAGGCCACTCCAGGACCTTGAGATGCTTCTTACGGAGCCACTCCTTAGTTGCCATGGCTGTGTGCTTCGTGTCGTTGTCATGCTGGAAGACCCAGCCACGACCCATCTCAATGCTCTTACTGAGGGAAGGAGGTTGTTGGCCAAGATCTCGCGATACATGGCCCCATCCATCCTCCCCTCAATACGGTGCAGTCGTCCTGCCCTTTGCAAAAAGCATCCCAAAGAATGATGTTTCCACCTCCATGCTTCACGGTTGGATGTGTTCTTGGGGTTGTACTCATACTTCTTCTTCTCCAAACACGGCGAGTGGAGTTAGACCAAAAAGCTCTATTTTTGTCTCATCAGACCACATGACCTTCCCCATCTCCTCTGGATCATCCAGATGGGCATTGGCAAACTTCAGACAGGCCTGAGCATGCACTGGCTTAGCAGGGGACCTTGCGTGCGCTGCAGGATTTTAATCCATGACGGCAGTAGTGTGTTACTAAAGGTTTTCTTTGAGACGTGGGTCCAGCTCTCTTCAGGTCATTGACCAGTTGCCGTGTAGTTCGCGGTGATTCCCTTCACCTTCCTCATGATCATTGATGCCCCACGAGGTGAAATCTGCATGGAGCCCCAGACGAGGGTGATTGACCGTCATCTTGAACTTCTTCCTTTTCTAATAATTGCGCCAACAGTTGTTTCCTTCTCACCAAGCTGCTTGCCTATTGTCCTAGCCCATCCCAGCCTTGTGCAGGTCTACAATTTTATCCCTGATGTCCTTACAGCTCTCTGGTCTTGGCCATTGTGGAGAGAGTTGGAATCTGTTTGATTGAGTGTGTGGACAGGTGTGTGTAGGATACGAGTTCAACGAGGGCAGTTAATACAGGTAATGAGTGGAGAACAGGAGGGCTTCTTAAAGAAAAACTAACGGTCTGTGAGAGCCGGAATTCTTACTGGTTGGTAGGTGATCAATAACTTATGTCATGCAATAAAATGCAAATTAATTATTTAAAAATCATACAATGTGATTTTCTGGATTTTTGTTTAGATTCCGTCTCTCACAGTTGAAGTGTACCTATGATAAAATTACAGACCTCTACATGCTTTGTAAGTAGGAAAACCTGCAAAATCGGCAGTGTATCAAATACTTGTCTCCCCACTGTATATAACATCACTAAAATCTAAAACCGACAGTTATGTACATCGGTACCAGCCCTCCTGTCCTCAGAGAGAAAAACAAGCCTTATGCCGGTAATACAATCCTATTTTCAGCTTGAGCTTCCTCAAGTTCTCTACATGCACAGTGAAGCTCAGCTTATCATCAACCCACACACCAAATATTTGACACTTTAACTTGCTCTATAGCATGTCACCCAATGTAGCAATGACATGATTTGTAACATGCCTGGCATTTGAAAATACCATGCATTTTGTTATCCCGAATTTAGAATCAGCTTTAAATCATACAGATTCTGTTGTATGATGTTAAATGCTCGTTGGGCATTTTCAAAAGCTAAAGATAAACTACTACAACTTGAATAAAAAACAGTATCATCTGCATAAAAATGTACATCCGCTGTTTCAATAAGCCCCAATGTTGTTGATATACAAAATTAAACAACGTGGGCCCAAAACGGAACATTGCGGAACACCTGAGCACACTCTATGGACTCAGATTTACAACCATCCGCCATTACACATCGTGTACGATTTGATAGGTAATTATAAAACCAATCTAGAGCATGACCAGTAATTCCACAACATTTTAACCTTTGCACTAACACAGCATGGTTCCACGGTGGCAAAAGCCTTCGCCAAATCAATAAAAACAGACACACAATGTAACTTCTTATCAAGAGCACAGTGGATGTCATTTAAAACCTTCAATGTTGCTAAACAGTGCTGTGAACACCAATGGTATTCACTAAATTGATGGTTTATATGGATAATGTTTTCCAGCTTTGTCATTCTATTATTACATTTTTTATAATCTTATTTGATTGTGTGGGCTTGTCACATGTAAATATATAAAACAGAGGACCAGAGATAATTACAGACACCTGTGATAATCTGAAGTACCTAAAAGGCCACTAGATGTCTTGTGATAAATTAAAACAATCCTTGAAAGTTACCAAAATGTGGTAGTTTACAGTAATATACCTCCGTTTTGCAACCTTACCCATAACACAGCATAATATTCACCCATAACACAGGCATAATATCACCCATAACACAGGCATAATTATCACCCATAACACAGGCATAATATTACCCATTACACAGACATAATATCACCCATAACACATGCAAATATTACCCATAACACAGCATAATATCAAACATAACACAGGCATAATAGGCTATTATCAATAAACACTCATAATACAGCAATAATATAATCATAATACAGGGCATAATATAACTCATAACACAGGCATATATCCACTCAAACACAGACATAAATATAGCATAAAACCCAAGGGGTTTCAATGATTTACTGAAAGTGTGTTTGTTTACAGTCAAACATTAAGACATTCTGGAAACCCAGTGTCACGTAAAGTAGCTGTGCACCAACGCTAGCCTATCAGTGTTAGCTGAATAGATTGCCTAGATGCATGTAGACTGTTGGCATGCGTTAGCAGTAACAGTTTATTTAAGGTATTAGCAAAATATTGGCCAATAAGACATGACTTCTAATGTTTGAATAAGACAACACTTTTCACAGTCAATGATTGCACCAGAGAGCCGTACAGTATGTTAGTTACGCATGAGGGGCTGGAATGTTGAGGCTCAGGTGATCATCAAGGCTGTACCATAAGTAAACAACTCTTCCAGCCTACTAAGAATGAGCAGCTCATTCTGCTTCACCAGACCCATCCTAGAGTACAAATTCTTTCATTTCAAAATATACATGTGACTGTTGGGTTGAAATAGCATGCATGTAAAACAAGCCCCATTTCAAAGGGCTCAAGTCACTCAGTTCTTATGAATTCACTCTGACTTCTGTGAAATGATGACTATTCTAGACAGTTTTTACAACGGTAGCCACGCAATCTGGAGAGCACCACCTGTGTTATGCTATGTGGTTTGGAGATCAATATATTACCAAGGCTGAGAAATCACAGGGAATTTGTTTCTTTGTTTGAGTTTACACATTAATCTATGTCAAAACCTATACACAGGGTTGGGAGTAACGGATCACATGTAATCCGTTACATGTAAGGGATTACAAAAAAGCGTTAACTGTATTCTGTTATGTTACCAGCAAAAATATTGTACTCAGATTACAGATACTTTTAAAAAAGTAGAATATTACTTTGAAGATTACTTTTAAATTCAATCTTTGACACGTCGCTGTTTTTTCAATTACATTCAAATCAGCATTGAAAAAAGGCGCAAGTTTAAGTTTGTTCCACCTGAGCGAGTCTGACCAGAAGTCAGAGACCACTATGATGACACACCAAATGTGTTGGATTGTTCATTGGAAAAGATCAGGAATAGGCTTTTGTAGGCTACAGTCCATGTCTTGCAATGGTTCGAAGCTGTCGCATCCATGCTTTGTAAGTAGGAAAACCTGCAAAATCGGCAGTGTATCAAATACTTGTTCTCCCCACTGTATATAACATCACTAAAATCTAAAACCGACAGTTATGTACATCGTACCAGCTCCTTCCTGTCCTCAGAAGAAAAACAAGCCTTATGCCGGTAATACAATCCTATTTTCAGCTTGAGCTTCCTTCAAGTTCTCTACATGCACAGTGAAGCTCAGCTTATCATCAACCCACACACCCAAATATTTGTACACTTTAACTTGCTCTATAGCATGTCCAGCCAATGTAGCAATGACATGATTTGTAACATGCCTGGCATTTGAAAATACCATGCATTTTGTTTTACCCGAATTTAGAATCAGCTTTAAATCATACAGATTCTGTTGTATGATGTTAAATGCTCGTTGGGCATTTTCAAAAGCTAAAGATAAACTACTACAACTTGAATAAAAAACAGTATCATCTGCATAAAAATGTACATCCGCTGTTTCAATAAGATCCCCAATGTTGTTGATATACAAAATTAACAACAGTGGGCCCAAAACGGAACATTGCGGAACACCTGAGCACACCTCTATGGACTCAGATTTACAACCATCCGCCATTACACATCGTGTACGATTTGATAGGTAATTTATAAACCAATCTAGAGCATGACCAGTAATTCCACAACATTTTAACCTTTGCACTAACACAGCATGGTCCACGGTGGCAAAAGCCTTCGCCAAATCAATAAAAACAGACACACAATGTAACTTCTTATCAAGAGCACAGTGGATGTCATTTAAAACCTTCAATGTTGCTGAAACAGTGCTGTGAACACCAATGGTATTCACTAAATTGATGGTTTATATTTTGGATAATGTTTTCCAGCTTTGTCATTCTATTATTACATTTTTTATAATCTTATTTGATTGTGTGGCCTTGTCACATGTAAAATATATAAAACAGAGGACCAGAGATAATTACAGACACCTGTGATAATCTGAAGTACCTAAAAGMGCCACTAGATGTCTTGTGATAAATTAAATACAATCCTTGAAAGTTACCAAAATGCTGGTAGTTTACAGTAATATACCCTCCGTTTGCAACCTTACCCATAACACAGGCATAATATCACCCATAACACAGGCATAATATCACCCATAACACAGGCATAATATCACCCATAACACAGGCATAATATCACCCATAACACAGGCATAATATTACCCATTACACAGACATAATATCACCCATAACACATGGCAATAATATCCCATAACACAGGCATAATATCAAACATAACACAGGCTAATATTACCTCATTACACAGACATAATATACCATAACACAGGCATAATAATCACCCATAACACAGGCATAATATCACCCATAACACAGGCATAATATTACCCATTACACAGACATAATATCACCCATAACACATGCATAATATTACCCATAACACAGGCATAATATCAAACATAACACACGCATAATAGGGCTATTATCAATAACACTCATAATCCACAATAATATAATCCATAAAACAGGCTAATATAACTCATAATACCAGGCATGATATCACTCATAACACAGACATATATAGCATAAAACCCAAAGGGGTTTTCAATGATTTACTGAAAGTGTGTTTGTTTACAGTCAACATTAAGACATTCTGGAAACCATGTCACGTAAAGTAGCTGTGCACCAACGCTAGCCTATCAGTGTTAGCTGAATAGATTGCCTCAGATGCATGTAGACTGTTGGCATGCGTTAGCAGAAACAGTTTATTTTAAGGTATTAGCAAATAATTGGCCAATAAGCACATGACTTCTAATGTTTGAATAAGACAACACTTTTCACAGTCAATGATTTGCACCAGAGAGCCGTACAGTATGTTTAGTTACGCATGAGGGGCTGGAATGTTGAGGCTCAGGTGATCATCAAGGCTGTACCATAAGTAAACAACTCTCTCTCAGCCTACTAAGAATGAGCAGCTTCATTCTGCTTCACCAGACCCATCCTAGAGTACAAATTCTTTCATTTCAAATATACATGTGACTGTTGGGTTGAAATAGCATGCATGTAAACAAGCCCCTTCAAAGGTGGCTCAAGTCACTCAGTTCTTTGAATTCACTCTGACTTCTGTGAAATGATGACTATTCTAGACAGTTTTTACAACGGTAGGCCACGCAATCTGGAGAGCACACCTGTGTTATGCTATGTGGTTTGGAGTCAATATATTACCAAGGCTGAAAATCACAGGGAATTTTGTTTCTTTGTTTGAGTTTCACATTAATCTATGTCAAAACCTATACACAGGGTTGGGGAGTACGATCACATGTAATCCGTTACATGTAGGGATTACAAAAAAAGCGTTAACTGTATTCTGTTTGTTACCAGCAAAAATATTGTACTTC
>NC_036866.1:37730114-37760185 GCF_002910315.2 Salvelinus sp. IW2-2015
CCCCACGAGGTGAACTTGCATGGAGCCCCAGACCGAGGGTGATTGACCGTCATCTTGAACTTCTTCCATTTTTCTAATAATTGCGCCAACAGTTGTTTCCTTCTCACCAACTGCTTGCTATTGTCCTGTAGCCATCCCAGCTGTGTGCAGGTCTACAATTTATCCTGATGTCCTTACACAGCTCTCTGGTCTTGCCATTGTGGAGAGGTTGGAATCTGTTTGATTGAGTGTGTGGACAGGTGTCTTTTGTACAGGTAACGATTCAAACAGGTGCAGTTAATACAGGTAATGAGTGGAGAACAGGAGGGCTTCTTAAAGAAAAACAACAGGTCTGTGAGAGCCGGAATTCTTACTGGTTGGTAGGTGATCAAATACTTATGTCATGCAATATAAATGCAAATTAATTTATTTAAAAATCATACAATGTGATTTTCTGGATTTTTGTTTTAGATTCCGTCTCTCACAGTTGAAGTGTACCTATGATAAAAATTACAGACCTCTACATTGCTTTGTAAGTAGGAAAACCTGCAAAATCGGCAGTGTATCAAATACTTGTTCTCCCCACTGTATATAACATCACTAAATATCTAAAACCGACAGTTATGTACATCGTACCAGCTCCTTCCTGTCCTCAGAAGAAAAACAAGCCTTATGCCGGTAATACAATCCTATTTTCAGCTTGAGCTTCCTTCAAGTTCTCTACATGCACAGTGAAGCTCAGCTTATCATCAACCCACACACCCAAATATTTGTACACTTTAACTTGCTCTATAGCATGTCAGCCAATGTAGCAATGACATGATTTGTAACATGCCTGGCATTTGAAAATACCATGCATTTTTGTTTACCCGAATTTAGAATCAGCTTTAAATCATACAGATCTGTTGTATGATGTTAAATGCTCGTTGGGCATTTTCAAAAGCTAAGATAAACTACTACAACTTGAATAAAAAACAGTATCATCTGCATAAAAATGTACATCCGCTGTTTCAATAAGATCCCCAATGTTGTTGATATACAAAATTAACAACAGTGGGCCCAAAACGGAACATTGCGGAACACCTGAGCACACCTCTATGGACTCAGATTTACAACCATCCGCCATTACACATCGTGTACGATTTGATAGGTAATTTATAAACCAATCTAGAGCATGACCAGTAATTCCACAACATTTTAACCTTTGCACTAACACAGCATGGTCCACGGTGGCAAAAGCCTTCGCCAAATCAATAAAAACAGACACACAATGTAACTTCTTATCAAGAGCACAGTGGATGTCATTTAAAACCTTCAATGTTGCTGAAACAGTTGCTGTGAACACCAATGGTATTCACTAAATTGATGGTTTTATATTTTGGATAATGTTTTCCAGCTTTGTCATTCTATTATTACATTTTTTATAATCTTATTTGATTGTGTGGCCTTGTCACATGTAAAATATATAAAACAGAGGACCAGAGATAATTACAGAACCTGTGATAATCTGAAGTACCTAAAAGTGCCACTAGATGTCTTGTGATAAATTAAATACAATCCTTGAAAGTTACCAAAATGCTGGTAGTTTACAGTAATATACCTCCGTTTGCAACCTTACCCATAACACAGCATAATATTCACCCATAACACAGGCATAATATCACCCATAACACAGGCATAATATCACCCATAACACAGGCGATAATATTACCCATTACACAGACATAATATCACCCATAACACATGCATAATATTACCCATAACACAGGCATAATATCAAACATAACACAGGCATAATAGGCTATTATCAATAACACTCATAATACAGCAATAATATAATCCATAATACAGGCATAATATAACTCATAAATAACACAGGCATGATATCACTCATAACACAGACATAATATAGCATAAAACCCAAAGGGGTTTTCAATGATTTACTGAAAGTGTGTTTGTTTACAGTCAACATTAAGACATTCTGGAAACCCATGTCACGTAAAGTAGCTGTGCACCAACGCTAGCCTATCAGTGTTAGCTGAATAGATTGCCTCAGATGCATGTAGACTGTTGGCATGCGTTAGCAGTAACAGTTTATTTTAAGGTATTAGCAAATAATTGGCCAATAAGACATGACTTCTAATGTTTGAATAAGACAACACTTTTCACAGTCAATGATTTGCACCAGAGAGCCGTACAGTATGTTAGTTACGCATGAGGGGCTGGAATGTTGAGGCTCAGGTGATCATCAAGGCTGTACCATAAGTAAACAACTCTTCTCAGCCTACTAAGAATGAGCAGCTTCATTCTGCTTCACCAGACCCATCCTAGAGTACAAATTCTTTCATTTCAAAATATACATGTGACTGTTGGGTTGAAATAGCATGCATGTAAACAAGCCCCATTCAAAGGTGCTCAAGTCACTCAGTTCTTATGAATTCACTCTGACTTCTGTGAAATGATGACTATTCTAGACAGTTTTTACAACGGTAGGCCTACGCAATCTGGAGAGCACCACCTGTGTTATGCTATGTGGTTTGGAGATCAATATATTACCAAGGCTGAAAATCACAGGGAATTTGTTTCTTTGTTTGAGTTTACACATTAATCTATGTCAAAACCTATACACAGGGTTGGGGAGTAACGGATCACATGTAATCCGTTACATGTAAGGGATTACAAAAAAAGCGTTAACTGTATTCTGTTATGTTACCAGCAAAAATATTGTACTCAGATTACAGATACTTTTGAAAAAGTAGAATATTACTTTGAAGATTACTTTTAAATTCAGAAAGGAGGTTTGCGGAAAAAAAATCTTTGACACGTCGCTGTTTTTTCAATTACATTCAAATCAGCATTGAAAAAAGGCGCAAGTTTAAGTTTGTTCCACCTGAGCGAGTCTGACCAGAAGTCAGAGACCACTATGATGACACACCAAATGTGTTGGATTGTTCATGGGAAAAGATCAGGAATAGGCTTTTGTAGGCTACAGTCCATGTCTTGCAATGGTTCGACTGCTGTCGGCATCCAAAGATTATCCTACTTGAATAAACGCTTGGAGGTAAGGATGACAGCAGTGGTGTAGTCTACGGCGATACGGATATCACTTATTATTGTTATCTACTTAGCCCATTGATGTGAATCACAATGCTGCTCTCTCATTTAGCTATTTGCGCCTTACGGATTGTGGTTGTTGTGGATGGCTGTTCACAAATCTAAATGTGTATTTTAACCCAATAATGGTTGAATTCAAGAAGTCTAAGGTGCCTATCAATCATTGCTTTTGAAACCAGTGGACAGCCAGCGAAAAATGCACTCTTGCAACAGCTGCACAGTGCAGATCCTAGCCTATGGAATAAAAGTGAGGCTTTTATTGCTCAATCTAATTCATACTGATAAAAAAATGTAATCTATACTGTAGGCCTAATGGACACATGTTCAAACTCTTACACTTTCTATAGACTTAAAGGGACAATCTGTAGTTGCACATCATTGTTGGATATATATAATATATATATATATATATAATATATATATATATTTATATATATAATATATCCATTGATCTTGAAGAATATAACTTATAAATGCCTCATGAGCTTGTTCAACTGTCACCTCCAAGATAACCCAAAATATAAGCTGTTTTTCTCCATGTTTGTAAACATTGTAAATGTAAACAAAGACTGTATAGCGTTTCATAGCATGGTTTAAAACAATAATGTTGATATCATGGATGTCAGTCCTTGCATCCATAGCTCTGTCTATTAATCTGAGAGTGGTTACATTTCTCCAGGCCTACCTGTCAGCTTTTTACCAAAAACGGAGACGGGGCAACAATTTTGTTATTGTTCATAAGGATTTGCCCTTAAACAGCTGTATATTATAATATATCAAAGTGTCACCAACAAAAAGATAAAACAATAGGCCTACAGAAAATGCAGCATATGGCATTCATTTTTCACATGTAAATAGCACTTTTCATTAGCTCTCAAAGCATGTCATTCCATGAGCACAGCATTTTTTCTACAACTCAAATCAATAAGCGCAATCAGTAAAATAAGCGGAATCATGACAATAAAATAGTAAACAACCAGTGTAGGGCTGGCTAATAAGTCCTTAGTTTTGGGGTTATGCTCAGGTTAAACAATTTGGCTAATCTATACTTCCATATTTCCAAGTCCTATTCTTGAATATCAAGGGGTATAACATTTATTGGAATGACTGGAATTCTGATAGACTATGGTTTATAATGTAACGATACAATTTCATTGTATTATTATATGTAGTTGAATGTGATGGGTTGGAAGAAGCCTACATAACCAACCAATAAAGTAAAATGTAACATCCATATATGGCCAGCTATGTAAACTTTAACATTGATTTATCCTGCAATCGATGTGGTTCAATTGGTAACATACATTTTTGTCTTCTTCTAATGCCTCTAGAGGGGAAAGTCATCTAAAAGTAAGTGAATGTAATCAGATTACGTTACCGTTTGGGTAATGGGTAATGCAAAAGTTGAATGACTGATTACAATTTTGGACAGGTAACTAGTAACTGTTACGGATTCCATTTAGAAAGTAACCTACTCAATCCTGCCTATACATGTAATAGGCTGCACTTGCAAACTTATGTAGCCCAAAATGTAATATTTGTGTAGATAAACATRTCTAAAAGTTCCAGCCTTAAAGCCAGTAAATGTCCATAGGTCCAATAACAAAATAACCTCTACTCATAACCACAGCAGAAAATGTCAACATAATCCTCCAGAAGTGGAATAAACATGTACATACTCACAGCAAATGTGTCATTTTCGAGACCATTGCTTTCCTTCTCTGGAGACATGGCTCCAGTCTGGACTCAGCTAGGATGCTGGGTCCTGTGAGTTATGAGTGAAAAGTCTCAACAAGAAGTGTACTACCTCGACCTCTCTTTCTCTGTCTCTCACAATGGTAACTATTGGAAACAATAACATAATAAGACATTGGATCCGTAAACACTCTACTGTAGTACCCATTTGTACAGTATAATGTATTGTAGAACTGCCCCAATTTATCTACAAAAGATAGTTATGTCTGCTCAATGCATTACATTTCTATCCAAGTGTTAAGAAATGTCCCCTTTGTAAATAAACCTGTCCACTCACCTGACCGTGTGTTGGCCTCTAGTTGTGTCTCTGTTGGCTCTCTTCTTTCACTTCAGTGATAATCACTTGAAGATAATTATTTATCTGGCCAGGTATATAAAGTATGACTGGCCACCCTTAATAGCCCCTCCTCCCCATCCTCATTTATTCAGAGCGCTGTCAATCTTTCTCAGATTGGAGAGAAAAGAGAGTGTGTTTGTTCTCGAAGTTCAGCGGGTGGTTTAGGACCATGCGGACGCCTTGGAGCGGGCGCGAAGGTAGAGCTATGGAGAGCGCAGATGCAGTGAGGGAACACTGAACAGCGTGACTTCTCTCTCAGTTGAGTTGACAAAAGCAGTGCAGTAATGGAAGATGGCTAAGTAACTGCTGTTTGACTTGACAGGAAACTAAACTATAGCTTTTGTAGGATAGCACGAAGCTCTTCAAGTGTTGGTGCAGTGTCCCTTGACCCTGACATGCGTTTAATCCCTGAACTAGTCTGTAGCTAATGTGTAGCAGCTAAACTAGTGTGTAGTAGCTAATTTCTGTATGGCATGTGTTTGTCATAGAACGTTATGTACAGGTAAGTGCCAAAATAAAGGAAACACTTGAGTAAATGAAGGATACAAAGTATATTCAAAGCAGTAGAATTTAGCTTTTTCCTGGAATCTAGAGCCATAATGTCCAAAATATGTATATTTTTCTGTGTATCTAAGCATACATCTTGATCTGTCTAAATCCACCATTCTGCACTAACTGTCATTTTTATTCAGACATTTGGAACAGCACAAATAAGTAATCATAACATTTAAAACTATATAAAACCTAAAAATACATACAAAAATAAGACACAGAAAGACAAAAACAAATTTGTGTTGATTTGGCACTCGGATTTTACCCATRCCCCCAACACTGTCAACCAAGAGTCAAGACTAAACCAATTCACCTTGGTGGATTTATATAATTCTTAACGATTTCGCACAAACCAGAAAAAAATGCAACAATATGTCTGTGAAACTATATATTCACAGTATTATGAATGAATTGTGTTTTTTTTGGTAGCATTTCATAGTGTGACTGATTTTACTAATTGCATTAGAACTGTACAAAGTTAGAGATGCGCTATTTGATAGATTCCCCCGCTCCCCCTACCTCGGGCTTCCAGTGGGGCGACTTGAGGTCAACCTACCCCCGCCCCCTCCCCATCTCGTACTTCTGAGTGGGAGACCTTCCCAGGCACTAGCCTGCCTAGCTCACAAACTACAATCAGGTCGTCCACTCCGACAAGGTTAATTGAACCACAGTCCCACATGGTGACAGGATATCATTGACGTGATGTATAAATGAGCGATAGAAAACCGATCGTGCAAATTTCACCACMCCACATTTTTTTGTGCGGGCGCACCGTGCCGCACCCGCCTATACCTAAATCCGCCACTGCAGCTAAAATACAGGTAACTGCCAAAATAATGGAAACACTTGAGTAAATGAAGGATACAAAGCATATTGAAAGCAGGTGCTTCCACACATGGTTCCTGAGTTAATTAAGCATGTAACATACCATCATGCTTAGGGTCATGTATAAAAATGCTGGGCAGGCTATTTTTTGGCTTCCATGGCTATGCCCCCATAGGATGGCCATGCCCCTATCCACAGGGCACGAGTGGTCAGTGAATGGTTTGATAAGCATGAAAATGATGTAAGCCATGGGGGTATCAGTCACCAGATCTCAATCAAATTGAACTCTTATGCAAGATTCTGGAGCGGCGCCTGAGACAGCATTTTCCATCAACAAAACACCAAATTATGGAATTTCTCTTGGAAGAATGGTGTCGCCAACTTCAGAAAATTGCTAGGTGGTTAGTAGTATTACATACAGTAGAAACAACAACAACATATTTTTTTATTATTTTACAAGACAAATATAAGGGGGCACGTGCCCCTGTGCCCCCTATGGGCATGACGGGTCTGTGTGTATGTGTGCAAAGCTGTCTTAAAGGCAAAGGGTGGCTACTTTGAAGAATCTAAAATATATTTTGATTTGTTTAACACTTTTTGATGTCTTCACTATTATTCTACAATGTACAATTGTAAAAATAAAGAAAAACCCTTGAATGAGTAGGTGTGTCTAAACTTTTAACTGGTATTGTATATATAAACGAAAACTCGTTTTTCAACCACTCCACAAATTTCTTGTTAACAAACTATAGTTTTGGCAAGTCGGTTAGGACATCTACTTTGTGCATGACACAAGTAATTTTTCTAACAATTGTTTAAAGACAAGATTATTTCACTTATAATTCCCTGTTATCACAATTCCAGTGGGTCAGAAGGTTACATACACTAAGTTGACTGTGTCTTTAAACAGCTTGGAAAATTCCAAATGATGTCATGCGTGGTGACCTGTGGATGTATTTCAAGGGCTACCTTCAAACTCAGTGCCTCTTTGCCTGACATCATGGGAAAATCAAAAGAAATCAGCCAAGACCAAGAAATTGTAGACATCCACAAGTCTGGTTCATCCTTGGGAGCAATTTACAAATGCCTGAAGGTACCACATTCATCTGTATAAACAATAGTACGCAAGTATTAACACCATGGGACCACGTAGCCGTCATACCGCCTCAGGAAGGACGCGTTCTGTTCCTAGAGATGAATGTATTTTGGTTCGAAAAGTGCAAATCAATCCAGAACAACAGCAAAGGACCTTGTGAAGATGCTGGAGGAAACAGGTACGAAAGTATCTATATCCACAGTAAAATGACATAACCTGAAAGGCGCCTCAGCAAGGAAGAAGCCACTGCTCCAGAACCGCTATAAAAAAGCCAGACTACAGTTTGCAACTGCACATGGGACAAAGATCGTACTCTTTGGAGAAATGTCCTCTGGTCTGAGGAAACAAAAAATAGAACTGTTTGGCCATAATGACCATCGTTATGTTTGGAGGAAAAAGAGGAGGGCTTGCAAGCCGAAGAACGCCATCCAACCGTGAAGACGGGGTGGCAGCATCCATTGTTGTGCGGTTGCTTTGTGGCAGGAGGGACTGGTGCACTTCACAAAATAGATGGCATCTTGAAGCAAGAAAATTATGTGGATATATTGAAGCAACATCTCAAGACATCAGTCAGGAAGTTAAAGCTTGGTCGCAAATGGGTCTTCCAAATGGACAATGACCCCAAGCATACTGTAACGAACGTCGTCGGGAGAAGGAGAGGAGGACCAAGGTGCAGCGTGGTAAGTGTTCATTATTTTAATAAACAACTGAACACTGAACAAAACAACAAAAACGATAAACGAACAGTCCTGTAAGGTGACGAAAAACACTAAACAGAAAATAACCACCCACCAACAAAAGTGGGAAAACAGGCTACCTGTTTGGGAACCACACCAGGCCAAACACACAGAAACAGAAAACCTAGACCTACAACATAGAATACCCACCCACATCACACCCTGACCAAACCAAAAATAGAAACATACAAAGCAATCTACGGTCAGGGCGTGACACATACTTCCAAAGTTGTGGCAAAATGGCTTAAGGACAACAAAGTCAAGGTATTGAGTGGCCATCACAAAGCCCTGACCTCAATTCTATAGAAAATGTGTGGGCAGAACTGAAAAAGCGTGTGCGAGCAAGAAGGGCTACAAACCTGACTCAGTTACACCATCTCTGTCAGGAGGAATGGGTCAAAATTCACCCAAATTATTGTGGGAAGCTTATGGAAGGCTACCCGAAACATTTGACCCAAGTTAAACAATTTAAAGGCAATGCTACCAAATACTAATTGAGTGTATGTAAACTTCTGACCCATTGGGAATGTGATGAAAGAAATAAAAGCTGAAATAAATCATTCTCTCTACTATTATTCTGACATTTATTCTGACATTCTTAAAATAAAGTGCTGATCCTAACTGACCTAAGACAGGGAATTTTTTCTAATCAATGTGCTTGACAGGTGTTGCTCCACCTTGCCCAAAACAATATCCCATTAGCAAGGAAGCTATGGACGCTACTAAAGTAGTGAGTAAAGATCTATGGGACATGGGTATAGTTGAAAAGACCCCATGTAATCCAGCTACTCTGATGTATCCTACAGATACCACATTACTTGAACACGACTGTTACGAGTTGTTTTGGATCAGCTCTCTGAACGATTTATAGAGTCATTCGTTGGAAAACCCTGAGTTTATCTTATACACAGACTGTTCAAGCATTGTGGAGGGGGGTGTGAGGAAGGTAMGCAGGGCATGGGTAGTTACTGGGTAGTTACAACAATGGACAATGTGATAATACCAGGCACGTTAGATTTGAAAAAGCAGACGTTCACTTTGAGTGACACAAACTATTGCATACAACTCTCTAATGGGGAATAACTCCCAAGGGGGGACATGACGCAGTGCCAGGACAGTGGGTGATTGTAAAATAATATGTGATAGACACATTATAACCAAAATGGGAAGGTCCTTATCAAGTTTTGCTCATAACGAGGTCAGCAGTAAAAGTTCAGAGAAAATCACGATGGATACATGTCATTCATTGCAAGGATGTCATTCATTGCAAGGTTTTCCATATTCATTGCAAGGTTGTCCATTTTGATGACAAAGCGGAGCCTGGAGAATAAAGAACTGATTGATTGGCAATCGGGGGCCAATCTCGGGTGAAGAAGCATAGTAAGATGATCAGAAACCTGATGAGCTTCTATGTTGTATACTGCAGTCGTTGTATTAGTGTCGTGTCTTTAGTATCATTAATGGTGAAGACTGTTAGTTATCAAATCAATTCTCTGTAATTATTATTAGGTTATTAAACTAATCATGTAAATTTAATTAACCAGGAACCACGGAAAATCTTCAGATTACCAAGTTATAATTTTCCGAATATAACTCTTCAGATATTTTAATATAAACAATTACAGAATATACAATGCATAATAACATTATACTGTCCCTAGTGGACTAAACAAAAACAGCTTGGTTATAACACGATAGATTCAGAGAGAAGAGAAGGGGGTTTTGGAAGGAAGATTAAGGTACAGTGGTCTTTATCGGACCTAGGAAGCTATTSTCACATAACTACATATGCCACTAACGATCGCTCATTCGGAAAAGCAATGCATTGTATTTACGTGAAGCTGATGATGTGAYGCTCTGGTTTGCCCTGTCCTTTGTGGAATCTTCCGGGTCGTCGTGTGGTCACATGGTCTGAGAGGTTCATCTCACTCTGGAGATTCGTCCATGTTGGTCAGTGTTCTCCTACTAGATTTGCTACCTTTTCAGCTGCAGTCTGTTAGGCTGTCATCTAGGGCTCACTTCTTCTTGAGTGATCAATAGTTCAGAGTTCATACCATTTCACGTGTAGAGCAAGCTCCCACGTTTCCTGGCCTGTAGGTTGACATTAGAATTAGCCCTTTTAAACGTGAGGACATGTCCTCCCGTTATTTGGATCTTAGGTGACTTTGTGTCACGGGGGCTTTTATGGAAATGTAGAAAAGAGGTTGGTTCATAATTTCCAACCAATGCCTATTCACTTGGGCATGGCTACTAACTTATTTCAACTTTACAGGGAAGATGATTTTCTCATTTTAAAAGTTCACATCACATTACATTATTTCGTAAATAGTTTAATCTTTACTCATTCATTTTATACAAGAATTAGATGCAAACCTCATAATTGAGGCACCTGTATAAACAGAGTTAGGGTAATGTGGCTGTATTGTCTTTCATGAGGTCACAAACATGAAACAAAATGGACTGAGTCGTAGTTGGCTTCTCCACCGACAGTTTACACATTCTCCAAAATAGGAATATTGTTCAGTTCTCAAATTCTGGGATGGAGTAGAATTGGGCGGGAGGATCACTTTGTCTTACTGTGAAACTCTCTCTCCATACTGCATGGCCAGAGAGAGTCTCTTTACGGAATTTATGACGTTCTTAATGCAACCGCTGTGTCAGATTTCAAAAAGCTTTACGGCAAAAGTACAATATTCAATAATCTGAGAACAGCGTCCAGCCACAACAGGAAGCCATACAGTTACCCGCCAAATTGTGCAGTCAACAAAACTCATAAATAGTATTATAAATATTCACTTACCTTTGCTAATCTCTGTCGGAATGCACTCCCAGGACTCCCACTTCCACAAGAAATGTTTGTTTTGTTCGGTAATGTCCATCATTTATGTCCAAATAGCTATTTTTGTTAGCGTGTTTGGTAAACAAATCTAAAAAAACAAAGTCTGTGAGAGGTACGGAGCAGATTGATATGAAGAATAGCTTTGCTGCCCTGGTGCCTGATCTACCTACGCCTTCATCGCTGGGACTGCCTGTGTCTGCGACTGCTGTGCTGACTCCAACCACGCTGACTCCAGCAGCGGATTCGTTGTCGAGTCCAGCACCTTTTCCTCTCTCTGGATCTGACGGGGCACTGCCTGCCGTGGGAGGTCTGGACCTATTGCCGGGAGCTGCGAATGTATGCTATCATGCTTCTCATGGGCCCGTGAAAGGTTCCACAAATTTCTCCATCCCCTTCTCCGGCCGTTGTATTGGGTAGTTCAATGGTGAGAAATGTCTCAGTCCGTGGAGCAAAAACATTGTGCCATCCAGGAGCATGAGTACAGGACATCAATAAGCTGCTCCCAAACATTTTAAACCTGCATCAAGAAATTGAGTCTATCATAGTTCATGTGGGATTCAATGACATTATGAAGGGCAGCTCAGAACAGCTGAAGATGGATTTTAAAGAACTGATTTGGTCTCTGCTTGACACCAACAAACACCCCATAATATCTGGCCCTTTGCCCTCCCTAAATCGTGGCATTGAACGTTTCAGCAGACTTTTAGCCCTCCATAAATGGCTACGTGACTATTGCAGCGCTGTGGGTGTAACATTTATTGACAATGTTGATACTTTCTGTAAACAAAGCTTGTTTTATAAGGAGGATGGTATCCACCCAAATCATTTGGGTTCCTGGATCCCTTCACAGCATTATAAGGCTGCGTTGAGACAATGACTTATCAATGACCCAAGCCCAGCTCAATTAATCCCTCCTATTGTGTCGCTGAGTTGTCATAATGCTTCAACAAATGTACATTATCCCAGCGGCGTTGGAAGACACAATGTAAGTAACCTAATTTATGTCCCTCTAACTGCCCTGAATGTCTCTGCTGATCCGACAGCAATTGTATGCAGTTATCATGTGCATATAAACTAGGGTTCTTGTTAAAAGATTCTATCAAGTTTGAAGATAAATGATTAAATAATTCTACCCGGAAACTTAGCCATTAGGGATTAGAGGTTATGTAGCATGGACACGGAGTAATTAAAGCTGATAAACATAAGTCCAAATAGGTTGGACTGGGAAGAGAGGAATGTATGTGTGTSCCGAAAGAAAACAAAGAGGAGCCTTAACCGATGTTTGAACCGACCCGGCTATAACTCTGTGGAGATAAGATAGGACAGGGAGAGCCCCTCCAGGTTTCCCAGATCTGGGGGGGACTGGAACTGTCAGCTGGGTAGTGATCAACTATGGTGAGAATTGTAGAGACCAAGAAAGCTCTCCTAATGTTAGTGTGTATGTATATGCGTATGTTAAGAGAATGTTATAAAGGGAACATCATTGTATATGCACAGGAGCGCTCTCGTAAATACATTTTCTGACTATCGTAGCTGGGCCTCCGTCTGATTCATTTCAACCAGTTTCCTACAAATTCTGGGTTTCAGGCTGAGTAGTTAATTGAATTGGGTTTATGAACATCGAGAACAAAATTCTCGTGACAGTTCTACTGTTAGCACAGAGGTGGTGTGCCCTAGTAGGAAGTCCACAGTGTGCAGCTCACACTGCATGAAATTAAATAACATGAGCATGTCTACTTCTTCTAAGCTTCCCAGTAAAGCAATGAAAACAATCAAGCATCCCAGAAAAGTGTGACAAAATAGACCAAGTTAACATATGTATCTTAAGAAACAAGGTTAATGAAATCAATAATTTGAAAGTAACAGATGACATTCCTATTCTGAAAATCTCGGAAACTCACTTAGATAATACCTTTGATGATACAGTGGTAACAATATATGGTTATATCATCTACAGAAAATACAAAAATGCCAATGGTGGAGGCGTTTCTGTTTACATTCAGAACCACATTCCTGCAAAGCTTAGAGAGGATATCACATTAAATACTGTTGAAGTAATATGGCTACAGGTTAATCTGCCTCACATAAGGCCCATTCTTGTTGGAAGCTGCTATAGACCACCAAGTGCTAACAGTCAGTATCTGGATAACATGTGTGAAATGCTTGATAATGTATTTGATATCAACAGAGGTATATTTTCTGGATGATTTGAATGGCTTTCATCAAGCTCCCCACTCAAGAAAAAGCTTAAAACTTTAACTAGTGCCTGAAACCTGGTTCAGGTTATCAGTCAACCTACCAGGGTAGTTACAAACAGCACAGGAATGAAATCATCAACATTTATTGATCTCATCTTTACTAATGCTGCAGACATTTGCTTTAAAACAGTATCCAAATCCATCAGAAGGAGTGATCACAATATAGTAGCCATATCTAGGAAAACCAAAGTTCRACAGGCTGGMCCTAATATAATGAATAAGAGGTCATACAATAAGTTTTGTTGTGATTTGTATGTTGTTTTTGTAAATAATATTTGTTTGTCCGTGGTGTGTAATGAGGAGCAAACAGACATTGCACTTGACACATTTATGAAATTGCTTATCCCAGTTATAAGAAAGGACATTCAACAAGCACGGCGCTTACACAAATGACTGATGATTGGCTGAGAGAAATTGATGATAAAAGATTGTGGGAGCTGTTTTGTTAGACTTAAGTGCGGCTTTTGACATTATCGATCATAGTCTGCTGATGGAAAAACATATGTGTTATGGCTTTACTTTGCTATATTGTGGATAACGAGTTGCCTAACAGAACACAGAGGGTGTTATTTAATGGAACCCTCTCCAACATAATCCAGGTAGAATCAGGAATTCCCCAGGTCAGCTGTCTAGACCCCTTACTTTTTTCAATCTTTACTAATGACATGCCACTGGCTTTGAGTAAAACCAGACTTTTGGATTAACCCTGGATTGTAAACTGTCATGGTCAGAACATGTTGATACAACAGTAGATAAGATGGGGAGAGGTCTGTCCATAATAAAGCGTTACTCTGCCTTTTTAGCAACACTATCAACAAGGCAGGTCCTACAGGCCCTAGTTTTGTCGCACCTGGACTACTGTTCAGTCGTGTGGTCAGGTTCCACAAAGAGGGACCTGGGAAAATTACAATTGGCTCAGAAAAGGGCAGCACGGCTGGCCCTTAAATGTACACAGAGAGCTAACATTAATAATATGCATGTACATTTCTCATGGCTCAAAGTGGAGGAGAGATTGACTTCATCACTACAATTTTTTTATAAGATGTGTTGACATGCTGAATTCACAGAGGTGTCTGTTTAATGTACTAGCACACAGCTCGGAAACCAARGCATATCCCACAAGACATGCCACCAAAGGTCTCTTCAAAATCCCCAAGAACAGACTATGGGAGGCGCACAGTACTACATAGAGCCATGGCTACATGGAACTCTATTCCACATCAGGTAACTGATGCAAGCGGTAGAATCAGATTTAAAAACAGATAAAAGTATGATTTATGGGACAGCGGGGACTGTGAAGAGACGCAGACACACATACACATGATAAGACATGCACTCTAAACACAAGTACACATGGATTTTGTATTGTAGATATGTGATAGAAGCGTACTGGCCTGAGGGAACACACTTAATGTGTTGTAAAGTGTTATGAAATCTAATGTCATGTTAATATTTTAAATTGTATGTACAGTAACTGCTTTAACCTTGTTAACATTACAACAACATGAAATCCATGTCTTCAAATATGCTACTTTTTGGAAATAGKAAAGAAAATGTGTAGTCTGTTTGGCACATTAAAGTTAATTACCTTACAGATCACAAAGCCAGCTAATTTCCACTGCATTCATATGCAAGTCCGTTTGATTCCTACACTGGCTTGTCTGGATCGCATGTTTTTATTTTAAGCTACCCTTCCCTTGTCTACACTGAAATAATATTATTTCAGTAGTCTTCTATTATGATAAAAAAAAATTATATCTCTCATAGCTCATTAGTACACCCTTGTGGTTGGATATATATGTATCTATTGTAGGTCCTAGGATACAACAATGAATAATGTGGAACTAACAAATACCATCGTGTCGTGACGTTGGTACCACTAATGCAATGCCGTTTATTTTATCATATCAATGAACTATGTTCAATTATTACGATGATTCAATTAGTCATGTACAAATTAACTCATTAGCAATCTTGGGGCACCACTGAAAAAGGTTGTTTAATGAGTTACCGCTTCCCGAATTAACTCTACATATATAAATATTTCGTAATACCAGTCATCCATTAATTATCATTATTACCTCATCAGTCTCATTCTGAACGTCGCATAATTCGTAAATCTGCACAAACCCGGGTCTCACTAATCATTCCGTACCACAACAATTGAGTTGATTATTTATTTACTAACAAACTAAATGATAACATAAAATACACAAACACAGAAACACACACAGTCTGGGCTATTGATTAGAACTTAATACAATGACAACAGGTCCCTAGCAGACCAACACAATATGACACGTGTTACACAAGATGGAGATTYAAGAGAGAAAGAGCAAGAGAGAAATTCAACACTTGGATACATTTGTAAACTATGCTTAGTTTTAGCCCTAACACCTTGCCCCGGATTGCCGCTCTTATGGGTAAAAAGTGCAATGCATGTATTTATGTGTTGAAGGTCTCCGTTGGATATCTCTTCATGGGCGGAGTTCTGCTTAGTGGGAAAGGTTTGGCCGACGCCTTGTTCTTTCGATGGCCGTCTCCTTCGTTACCGGGTGTAAGTATCTGATTGTCCACACAATGTCACAATATCCTTTCTCTTAGTTGTCTGCTTCCTTGCACACGTTCTGTGAGAGTGGGCTTCTGAGGAGGCTAATCAGCCGCGTCGACGCTCCAAGCGTGGGTAGGAGGGCCGTATAGACCACCGATGACTTTTAAAAAATATGCGCAGGGTCCTGCTTAAATTCACCTTCCTAGGTACAGCACTTAGAATAGCTACTCCACCATATACTTGATTGTTCAGAGATTTTCTTTGTCTTCAACCTCGTGTTGCGTTTCGGGGTCACGACTAGTCATAGACCTCGGCTGCGGCGCGTGGTCAACTTAGTCTAGTATGTAAATTCTTAACTTACATGTTTTATACCCCAGAGTAGAAAGGGCATTTCTGTCTTTATGACACACTCTCTGGGTTCCCTGGGGCGTAGCTAGTTACAAGGCAAGGTATTAGGATTTACTATGATCTCATTTAGACAACTAAAATCACAGTCTTATCGTCACCAAAACATTCTCTTTCATCTGGATATTTTCTACACAACAAAGTATATAAACATCACACATACATTATGAAACCTCTTCGTTACAATGTTTTTGTTATAACATCCTCATTCAAATTTTAATAACATAAAATAGACATTCATTTTCATTACCCATCCATTATTGTTACCACCATTTTGGCTGATGAAATATATTGTCCCAAGGTCCATTAAATTTATGTTCTGTAGTTTTGGGCTGTAAAGTCTTCCCAAGGCACACAGACATTCCAGAGACCAGAATGGAGTTGGTCTGCTGTCTTATAGTTTACAATGGGCGTGAGGTCATAAACCCCCCCTCCCACACCTCTCCCCTTCTGTGGGAGGGAGAGATATCTCTGTAGAACTGTGATCCCCTGTAACCTGATCCTCACAGGCCAGTCAAGACACACCTTATAATTTACAACAATGTACACCTTGTGAAACAGCTGTTAAAACCAACCTGGCAATATTTAAGATTTAAATATATAAACCTTGATCTTTTTTTTAGTACTGTTGTGTCATACATTCATTTCCACAGATTATTTGTACACTCACAAAGCAATCATAGACTGAAATACTGAATTCTGGTGTGTGAAATAGAGGAAGTGGGTGGGAGGTTCCTTCTGTCACTTGTTCAGAAAACAAGCAGCCAGTCTCGGAAGGGGAATTTGAAGAGGGAGACTGCGAAGTCCAGGTACTGCTGCTCTCTTTGTTCCGAGGGTTTGCAGTGCTAATGTTTTTAGTTAATCTGTGTATCTCACATATTATGTGTCCAGTATGATAGAGCAAGACAACTTTCTTTGCAGTTAATGACAACATGACAATAACAGTAGCTGTAGAATTCAGTGGAGGCTGCTGAGGGAAGGACGGCTCATAATAATGGCTGGAACGGAGCAAATGGAATGGCATCAAACACATGGAAACCATGTGTTTGATGTACTTTTTGATACATATCCACTCCAGCCATTGCCATGAGTCCGCCCTGCCCAATTAAGGTACCACCAACCTCCTGTGTTGTAGATGATGCAATGAAAAGTTGGAGGGTGGTTGGGAATGGAGGACATCCGGTGGATCCACGTCTGGGTGTTAGGCAGAATACCCTAGGTCCTGGAGAACAGGAGCAGAGTTAAAGGCAACAGTGTAGGAAACGAGACGTAAACAAGGTTACACTTTACTGTGAGAAAACTTGATGGATTAGTGTGGTGTTATCAATGGCAGACAAGCACTTTTCAACAGTTTTTGAAGGGATAAAGTAACTCAAGCTGGTCCCACTCCGACACAGAGAATCAGACTGATCTGAACTCACTGGCTCTGGTGGATGGGACACCTCCTGGGTCATTTGGAGGGTAAATTGAAGAGGTATATTTTTATAAGCTCAGCATAACTACCATTTCTTGCTTTCTCAAATGTCAACCACAGCTTAACATACTTTATCTACTGGGCTTCACCGAAGTGTAGGGCGTCAGGGCTTTCAGTGGTCGACCGTCCAACTGCTCCGACTCTAGGAAGACAAAGAGAAAAATATCAGTGTTAGGGAAACTAAATCTAGCTTCAGGTTATTTTGTGTGCAAATGCAAATATCTATTATCTGAGATTTTTATATTCATCTTAAAAGATGATGACCCCAGCTAGGAGTGAAAGAACCGCGGGGATTCCCAGGTCTCGCCTTCCTTTTGTCCTTCTTCCAAACCAAGTCATTTGCCCGGATGTCGAAGCATTTGATCCCCTTCTTGATTCTCCTCCGGTATCTCTTCTTCTGTTTCCCCTGTGACTTGTTGATGTTCAGTCTCACCTTGATTGATAACAGAAATAAATGCAATTATACAGTGCATTCGGAAAGTATTCAGACCCCTTCCCTTTTTCCACATTTTGTTTTCCACATGTATTTTTTCCCTCATCAATCTAAACACAATACTCCATAATGACAAAACAAAAACAGGTTTTTAGACATTTTTGAAAATGTATTAAAAATAAAAAARAGATACCTTATTTAAATAAGTATTCAGACCCTTTACTATGAGACTCAAAATTGAGCTCAAGCGCATCCTGTTTCCATTGATCATCCTTGATGTTTCTACAACTTGATTGGAGTCCACCTGTGGTAAATTCAATTGATTGGACATGATTTGGAAAGGCACACACCTGTCTATATTAAAAGGTCCCACAGTTGACYGTGCATGTCAGAGCAAAAACCAAGCCATGAGGTCGAAGGAATTGTCCATAGCGCTCCGAGAAAGGATTGTGTCGAGGCACAGATCTGGGGAAGGGTACCAAAAAAGTTCTGCAGCATTGAAGGAGAATAGTCAGGATCGAGGGAAAGATGAACGGAGCAAAGTACAGAGAGATCCTTGATGAAAATCTGCTCCAGAGCGCTCAGACTGGGGGCGAAAGTTCACCTTCCAACAGGACAACGACCCTATGTACACAGCCAAGACAACGCAGGAGTGGCTTTGGGACAAGTCTCTGAATGTCCTTGAGTGGCCCAGCCAGAGCATGGACTAGAACCCGATCAAACATCTCAGGAGAGACCTGAAAATAGCTGTGCAGCGACGCTCCCCATCCAACCTGACGAAGCTTGAGGGGATCTGCAGAGAAGAATGGGAGAAACTCCCCAAATACAGGTGTGCCAAGCTTGTAGCGTCATACCCAAGAAGACGCGAGGCTGAAATCACGGCCAAAGGTGCTTCAGCAAGGTACTGAGTAAAGGGTCTGAATACTTATGTAAATGTGATATTATATATATATTTTTAATTATACATTTGCAAAAATTTCTAAAAACCTGTTTTTGCTTTGTCATTATGGGGTATTGTGTGTAGATTGATGAGGAGAAAAAACGATTTAATCKATTTTAGAACAAGGCTGTAATGTAACAAAATGTGGAAAAAGTCAATGGGTCTGAATACTTTCCGAATGCAATACAATTTCAACAATCATATTCCATCTAGCTAGTTGGTCATCTACATGTTACTAGCTACACATGTATAGCTAGTAACATCTAGATGACCAACTAGCTAGATGGAACATGATTGTTGAAATAGTTTTTATTTTACTTAACCTTTATTTAACTAGGTAAGTCATTTAAGAACAAATTCTTATTTACAATGYCGGCCTACCCCGGCCAAACCCGGACGACGCTGGGCCAATTGTATGCCGCCCTATGGGACTCCCAATCATGGCTGGATGTGATACAGCCTGCATTCGAACCAGGGACTGTAGTGACACTTCTTGCACTGAGATGCAGTGCCTTGAACCCTCATGATACACTAGCACAGGTTGCCGCGCGGTGAAACACTGCTTCCCATTCATTTCAATGGAAGGAAAGCGGTGAGAAGCGGAGAAGGCGGGGGACCTTTGGGCAGAGCGAAGGTGGCATGGGAGGCGGTGAAAAAGGTAAACTTTTGCCAACTTCATGCAAATCACCAGCGGCGACCGCTGGGAGATGACCAATCATATCGAGTGGTTCCCATGACGAATTTGATGCTATACGACCCAAGGCTGGAGACTTTCTTCAGCAAAGATGGCTGACAAAAATACTAGGATGGAAGCAAATGTCAGTGAATATAACGTCATAACAAATCATYCAAAACATATACAGTTGACAGGAATATGTTAGTTAATATAMAGACAAATGATTATGCATATTTTTTTATATTAAAGTGAATTTGCGAAAATCKCGATTTAGCAAGCTAGCTGGCTAGCTTTATGGGTGTTGTGACATGACGAGTATGAAACTGTAATTATTTTAGGGACTCCTGAAACAACCAGCAAACCAGGTTGTCGTCTTGTGAAACAGTGGATGRAAAGAATCTAGCTAGCTAAAGCYTTTARTGCAAATTGAATGTACAATTTTGTAAGCTTCCCTTGCTGATATTTGCCATGCAATGCAAAAAGATAAAATAATGTAGCTAGCTATGTTCTTGCTTATTGTGCAGTGGAGGATAACAATACCTGTATGCCTTAGGATGTCTAGCTAGCTATCTAGCAGATRTGTGTATGGACCCAAATGTTTGGTATACATATTAGTTCAGAACCTAGCTATGAACCTCAGCTATCATAGCCAGTTGTATCAACTTCAAAAGTCTGAATGACATTAATGAAGCCTATGGATTGAGTAGAATATAATATAACTTTGTGCCAAGGATGCAAGTCGTATATACATGTAGTTATTACCATGCATGAGATCCCCACATTGTAGCCTGTACATTTAATATATTTATTGATCATGTKCTCTACCTTGGCAAATAAAGGTGCAGTTCAGGTATGAATATCTTTAAGATGACTTTTCAGTCATATCCAATACCACCAGGAGTATCACATTCCAGTCTTTGTATGATGCTGTGTCTGTATGTATGTATTACAATTACACTTCAACAGTGTTTACCAATCTTGGTCCTGGAACATCAGAGGTTACACATGGTAACTAATAGACTAGAAACAGGATTTAACTAGTTAAAGGCTGATTTGTAATTCATATATACAGAAATATAATTTTAAAAACAGTACACTACACTTCCTATGCATCATGTAAATACTCTAAAACCAGTTCATCTTAATATCTAATGCCCTTCATCTGCATTGATCTGATAAACAGGATAGGTGTAGTATTTCATCAAATGAGAGACTTAATTTCAACCAGTAGGAAATGTGAAATGCTTTATTGAAAGAAGTTCKTTATCCAAGTGTTATAAATACAAGCATTATAAATATTATAAATACAAGTTCAATCTGTACTTCAAGGCAGTATATGATTAATGAATCACAGTGCAACCCAAATATTCTCTCAGTTCATCACAATTACATAATAGTGTCTCTAGACAGCCCAAAGATTATCTTAAAAGCGGGTGAGGTGGCGGTGATGGGACTGGGGGTTGGCATCCTCTCTCACATCAAAACATAMCTGCAGACGAGAGACAGAAGGGAAGAGAGCATGTTTAAGCCTTGTGTTTTTATTCTAACATTGTAGGTCATCATAATAATCAGGAGGTGAAATGCAAAACTGACCTTGGATCATTAACTCTGGGACTACTYRATCTCTATCTGTATTTCAATGTAAAGCATCTCTTTAATAATACTTCCTGTTGACCTGACCAAGTGACCTCTCACCTCTGATCATGCTGTGCCCTCTATGTAGCCAGTTCAGCTGATGTAAGAAGGGCTATATAAATACATTTGATTTTGATTTGGAGGGGTTCACCGACACAGCTGATATAACCTAGAGGATTTAGGGAGAACAGAGAGGGATGAAGTGAAGGAGAGAGACTGTTATTGAGAAAATAAGGTAGTTAAAGAGACAGAGTTTATCTGTTTGTGTGTTCTCACCTCGTGTCCCCACCACACTAAGTMGCTGCAGAGTACTTTATGCTGAAAAACATGAATGGACACACGAGGACAAACAATATAGCGTAGTTATGGAAATAATGAAGTGMCTTACTGTTCTCCAWGMTTGGCCCTCTTGCCTATTCTTTAAAAGTGGAAGGAGCCACAGTTATACACCTGAGCCTGCTTAATGAACAARACAATACATCAATCAGATTGATACATGAGTGTGTAGGTGTGGGTTATAGGGTGTCTAATTGTTCTACATTTTTTCAATATGGTTTAAAATAGCCTGTTTWGTTTTTGTACAGACATCACACCCTTACCTAAACAGCACCCTCACCTGAGAAGTAGAAATCAAAGGGAGAGAAAATGGGAATTGAATAACTGCAGTTGACATAGCTAAGTAAAGGGAAGAATACTCTTATTGCAATGTYAATGGCTCTGAAAAGAGCCTTTGGTTGTGCATAGTGTAGTCTATGGTGTTGCCAGGAAACAGCACCCTCTTTGAAGAAGTAGGAGGTGAAGATCTCCCACACACAGATTGCCTCTCTAGCTGCGTTGTTGGACCCCATTCTTGAAACATCTTGCAGAGCAGCAGACTTCTCCTCTGGCACATGGCGGCGAGCTGCAGATCCCCTCCTGGTCCTCGTGTCCATCCTCATGAAGTTATGCAGGGCACGCGTAGCCTTCACACACCTGAATTCTTCCAGGAGGCAGTSCCAGATGGCCCTGCTATAAAAGGTCAAGTGACTTTTCATAGCACGTCTAGATTATGTTGGTGACTATGTAGGTGTGATATAGCATCAGACACACAGGGTACGCACATCAATTCGCTAATGATCACAGACACACATTCTATTAAATTAATTTGACACATCTCACTCACACAAGCCAATCTGGGTCACTCAAATAAAATGCAATTGCAATTGCAAACTGTTGCAAAGGAAATCTGGGGACAAAAAGGTCATTCAGGTGTTTGTCATTGCTCTGTGTTACTCTCTGATATTTCACAAACTTAATTATTATGTTAATGTGGACTGGGATTCCACTGCACCCAATCCAACATTTCCTCCAGAAGAATAGAAACATAATTTGTCTGCTGTACCTTCGTCCACCACAAGAGAAAGACAAACTCAAACCTTCAGTGTGCTCTGTACTAACATAAGGAGGAGTCCCTCACGAACAMTCTMCTAATGTCCCTGAAAGGTGTAGCAKGTTTGTGTATGAGAGTTCATGTGGAGGCCAGAGTAGTAAAGATACAGATATGTAGACAATAAACCTGTAGACAAGGAGGAGCAGTGATAACATGCAACATGATATGTACTAACACAAGATGTTCTTTACTCAAGTTTCAAAACATTAGATTGATTGCATTTATTATAAATATGCAACCATTATCAAATATACCTTCAGATATAGATAGTATTCCTAATTTAGATAACGATATCAAATTATTGGTATGTCCGTTCAGAACTGTTCATACTGCACTGGTAGTAAAACATTCAATAAGTTATCAAATATAAAAGGTGTCACAAGGTAAATTGTAGCTGGGATATCTCAGCTCAGTGAAACATGGACACTGATTAGTGTTCGTGGATTACCAAGAAAGGCATCATTYCCCAGTAAACTTTACTCCTCCTCTTAATGATCATATGATGCTGGCCAAACACAATCTGCTTGACGAGGAACAAAGGAGGAGGACAACTAGCTTACTCCCTTTACCTGACAGAAAGAAGGAAAGAGCGACAGAGGAAGAGAAAGAGGGAGTTGGGTGCTTTGAAGAGAGGAATAGGGCACGAACATACAAGAGGAGCCTATAAATGCGAAGGGTTTTAAAAAGGGAAGCATGACTACTATTCAAGTGACGGTGCATGAACCAAAAAAACGGTGGAGAGAGGACAGCTCACATAGACAGCTCACTTTGGATAGGGGAGTGGACATTACCGCGAGTGAGGAGGCCCCAAGCCCTCCCAAAAAACTGTCCCACTCCATTGAGGAGATCCTGAGGAAACCAATCGAGGAGATCCTGGGGACACCAACCGAGGAGATCCTGAGAAAACCAACCAGAGTGGGAGAAGAGAGGCGAGAGGGGCTAGGTGGATGGTCTGTTAACAGACAAAATGAAGAAAACCCAAACCAGCAGGTATATACAGGTAATGTGTGTGTTCAAATGACTTTGACTTACGTTACTATGATGGGTGGGCCCATTTTAGGGAGTACACATTACAATGAGGCAAAGGGGTTGGATGGCAAACGGCTAATGCTGTCTCAACTCCGCGAAAGTGTAATGTGTGTACACTTGTATTATGTGTGTACACTTGTATTATGTGTATCATCTTTTACAGTAACATAATCTGAGTTCGGCTAATAGTTCTTGGAGATATTTTAAGGACAAAGATAATCAATATCGTGCCTTTTTTTCTGTCCACAGAAGGAACTGGTCATAACAGGGTGCTGCCACAGCATGTGCACATCGTCACTGACTGGAAAGATGACCACACTTCATCTGACCAAAACACAGGAGTCACAAAACGAACCCCGAGAGAGTGTCACATTGACCGCATCTCCCCAGACCACAGTGGGGACTCCAGCATCCACAGTGAGGATAGCGGTCTTCAGGAGAGAGCAGGGAGAGAGGAGGGCCAGAACCAAGGAAGAGCCCAGTGGGAGAGGAACGGCTGCCACCCTCATGGTGAGATTTACCACAAGTCACACAGTCAATATTGCTGTAATCAAGCAAGGGGAATTATATCTGAGGATGAACGACATTACAAAAAAAGGCAGTTTTGATGATACTCATGATGATGAGGATGATTACGAAGACAGATGATGATGATGATAATGCTGATGATAATCAGGATGATGATAATAAAGAAATTTTTGCTTGTGTGTGGTGTGCACAGTGCAGAGGAGGAGAAGGCAGACCAGGATCAGCTTCCCTCCAAGTCAGGTGGAGGAGCTGGAGAAGGTGTTCCTGGAGACCCACTATCCTGATGTCCACATAAGGGATAAGCTGGCCTCTCGTCTGCAGCTCACTGAGGGAAGAGTACAGGTACACTAGCACCAAACACCTGTGACATGCTCATGAAATATATCTATGAGCTTTTATATGAGTACATTTGAAATTGATTGAAKGTTCAACAAATATTTCCAAATAAATATTACAATATAAATCTGAGTGAGAATCAAACACTTCACTTTATTCATCACCCCACCACTTGAGCTCCATAGCTATKATTTTTTTTATCTTGAGTTATCACTTTTATCCATGTTTGCTATCAGGTGAAAACAGAAACAGTCCTTATCAGCTGCTTACATAAATGTTTTGTTATCAATTGAAAAACACACAAAAATGCCTTTGCTGTCATGCCAACTCATTTGCTGATATCTTCAGGTTTGGTTCCAGAACCGCAGAGCCAAATGGAGGAAGACTGAGATGCTAAGGGACGGAGACCAGACACCTATATCCAAACCGGGGTTTCTTTATGAGGTGGGTTTATAGTTTTATGTAAACAAACCAGCAAGGGCCAAATATCCTGTCAGATAGATACAATACATGAGTCATGCTTGAGACAGTAATAACATGATCATCTCATTTGTTTCGATGACAAAACAGGTTGAAGAGCCTATCTCTCTGTTTCCATTGAATGCCTCATCATCATGGTACGGGCCGTACCAACAACTACAAAAGCTTCACTTCGGGGGGGTTCCATTCCAGCCTTTTCTACCCATGTTGTCACACCTGCATCATCATCCCCTGAGCTCCCTCTGGACCCGACATTTATACTCCATCCCAAGAGTCACTCTTATTTGACACATAATGAACACAAAATAAATTCATCTTCAAAGCTTTGTAAATAGGGTGTATTTTGTCATCCGTGTCCATAATGATGGAGTCATGGTGCTCAGAAGCTGTTGAAAATGATGAATGAATTGATCATTGAGTATTTTCTCTCATAGATACAACAATATGGCTTAGTAAAGTGAATGAGATGTTTGTGTTTTTTATCAGTCACTCTCCACTCATACATAAATGTTGATTGGAATTCTATAATGATATTGTCAATACACAAATATACATACATAAATAAATACAGTAATACATCTAACTCATATTGACTACATTTGTGCTGTGTCTGTATTTCTCATGTGGCTGTGGTACTGAAAATATTGTGTAAATTGATGTTAAGAACAGTTCCTGTACACTGTCACGGATCCCTCCGGAACTTTCATTGCGCACACCTGTCCCCTATTCCCACTGATTGTATTTGTATATATGTGCCCTTTGTTCACCATGGTGCTGTCCATTATTGTTACAATGTCCGTTGGTGGGTGTGAGTACCTGTGCTGTGTGTTTTGGGCTTTCGTGCCCTTGTGGATTGCGRAGATTATTACGGGTCTCGTCTTGTGTGTTAWTCATTGTGCGGGAGTGTATTTATTCGATGTACTCCTCGGTCTTTTGTTTGGTTTTCAACCTTGTGTTTTGTGTACGTGTTTGCTTAGTCTTCGTCCCCGTGCCTTTACATGGCACACGGTAATTTGGGTAAAATAGAAACCCCTGTTATGCATTCTTGCGCCTGTACCCCGAATCATTCATACCATCGTGAGATAGTCCCTGTAAGATAGTAGGACTGCTTTGATGTACAGGTATAAATACATGTGTACATGTACTTTTCCTAACATGAAGCTGGTAAGAGCACTTCCCTCCTTTTTTTCTACGGGTTTATTGTTATATTGAAATATGGCTCTCCTTATCTTAAATTGAGCTAGGGTTATTGACAGGTCAGATGTGGAATTCGGAGAACTATATTTTCAAGAATARCAACTACACTGAACAAAAACTATGAACACAACATGTAAAGTGTTGGACTCATGTTTCATGAGCTGAAATAAAAMATCCCGGAAATTTTCCAGACACAAAAGTGTATTTCTCTCAAATTGTGTGCACAAATTTGTTTACATCCCAGTTAGTGAGCATTTCTCCTTTGCCAAGATAATCCATCCACCTGACAGGTGTGGCATATCAAGAAGCTGATAAAACAGCATGATCATTACACAGGTACACCTTGTGCTGGGGACAATAAAAGGCCACATTAAAATGTGCAGTTTTCTCACAACACAATGCCACAGATTTCTCAAGTTTTGAGGGAATGTGCAATTGGCATGCTGACTACAGGAATGTCCACCAAAACTTTTGCCGGAGAATTTAATGTTAATTTCTCTACCATAAGCTGCCTCCAATGTCGTTTTGGAGAATTTGGCTTTACGTTCAACTGGCCTCATGCCAACCCATGACCTCCACATCCGGCTTCTTTACCTGAYGGAAAGTCTGAGACCAGCCACCCGGACAGCTGATGAAACTGTGGGTTTGCACAACCGAAGAATTTCTGCACAAACTGTCAGAAACCATCTCAGGGAAGCTCATCTGCGTGCTCGTCGTCCTCACCAGGGTCTTGACCTGACTGCAGTTCAGTGTCATAACCGACACAATGGCCACTGACACACTGGAGAAGTGTGCTCTTCACGGAAAAATCCTGGTTTCAAATGTACCGGGCAGATGGCAGACGGCGTGTATGGCATTGTATTGGTGAGCGGTTTGCTGATGTCAACGTTGTGAACAGAGTGCCCCATGGTGGCGGTGGGTTATGGTATGGGCAGGCATAAGCTACAGACAACGAACACAATTGCATTTTATCGATGACATTTGAATGCACAGAGATACTGTGACAAGATCTTGAGGCCCATTGTCATGCCCTTCATCTGGCTCCATCACCTCKTGTTTCAGCATGATAATGCACGGCCCCATGTCGCAAGGATCTCTACACAATTCCTGGAAAAGTCCCAGTTCTTCCATGGCCTGCTTACTCACCAGACATGTCACCTATTGAGCATGTTTGTAATGCTCTGGATCGATGTGTACAACAGCATGTTCCAGTTCTTACCAATATCCATCAACTTCGCACAGCCATTGAAGAGGAGTGGGACAACATTCCACAGGCCACAATCAACAGCCTGATCAACTCAATGGGAAGGAGATGTGTCGAGCTGCATGATACACATGAGATACTGACTGGTTTTCTGATCTACGCACCCATCTTTTTTTAAGGTATCTGTGACCAACAGATGCATATCTGTATTCCCAGTCATGTGAAATCCATAGATTAGGGCCTAWTSAATTTATTTCAATTGACTGATGTCCTTATATGAACTGTAACTCGGTCAAATRGTTGCAATTGTTGCATGTTAATTTTTWATTTTTGTTCAGTGTATTTTTGACCCCTACTTACAAAATGTAGACACAATATAAACMTTTTGTTGTGTCATTGTAGATGATTTTAAATGTAGTGTCCACATGTGCGGTTGTGTTTTACTATATATGGTTCTAATGGTGCAGATGGTTGGAGCATATGGCTTGCAACCTCATAATTGACTGTTTTGGTTTCTGAAAGGGCCTCAAACTAAATGAGTTCACTGTATAATGCACTTTGGAGTAAACTTGTCTGCTAAATGACCATAACATATATGAAGGGAAAACATGAATCTTATTTAACACTTACCTAATACCTAATAATATAGTACAATGCTAATGCACCAATTAGTCAAGTAAAGGTGAATGTAGAAAGTGAAATGAGTAACAAATGGATAACACTCACATTTTCTATAGCACATTTGCATGTTATTCTCAAGAATGTATCAAGACACTTTTCATAACTGAGAATATGCAGTACCAGTCAAAAGTATGGACACACCTACTCATTCAAGGGTTTCTCTTTATTTTTACTATTGTATACATGTGTGCAAAACTGTCATCAAAGCAAAGGGTGGCTGCTTTGAATAATCAAAAATATATTTTAAATATATGTTTAACACTTTTTTGGTTACTACATGATTCCATATGTGTCATTGTATAGTTTTTAATGTCTTCACTGTTATTCTACAATGCAGAAAATAGTAAAAGTAAAGAAAAACCCTTGAACGAGTAGGTGTGTCCAAACTTTTGACTGGTCCTGTATATATATATATATATATACTGTTATCAAATTACACTCTCTTACCTTCCATGTATGAAAAAAGGTTTACATACTGTGCCTTCGGAAAGTATTCAGACTCCTTGACTTTTTCCACATTTTGTTATGTTATAGCCTTCTTCTAAAATGGATTAAATACAAAAAAAATCCTCAGCAATCTACACACAATACCCAATAACGACAAAGTGAAAACAGGTTTTGAGAAATGTTTGCAAATTTAAAATTTAAAAAATGAATTCAGACCCGTTGCTATGACACTCGAAATTGAGCTCAGGTGCATCCTATTTCCAATGATCATCCTTGAGATGTTTCTACAACTTGATTGGAGTCTACCTGTGGTAAAATCAATTGATTGGACATGATTTGGAAAAGCACACACCTGTCTTTATAAGGTCCCACAGTTGACAGTGCATGTCAGAGCAAAAACCAAGCCATGAGGTCGAAGGAATTGTCCGTAGAGCTCCGAGATAGGATTGTGTCGAGGCACAGATCTGGGGAAGGGTACCAAAAAATTTCTGCAGCATTGAATATCCCCAATAACACAGTGGCCTCCATCACTCATAAATGGAAGTAGTTTGGAACCACCAAGACTCTTCCTAGAGCTGGCCGCCTGGCCCAACTTAGCAATTGGGGGAGAAGGGCCTTGGTCAGGGAGGTGACCAAGATCCCGATGGTCACTCTGACAGAGCTCCAAGAAGACTCAATGCTGTAATCGCTGCCAAAGGTTCTAAGGTTTTATTTTAGAAATTAGCAAACATTTGCTTTGGGTAAAACGTTTTTGCTTTGTCATTATGGGGTATTGTGTGTAGATTGATGAGGGAAAAAATATTTAATCAATTTTAGAATAAGTCAAGGGGTCTGAATACTTCCTGAAAGTAGTGTAAATACCCTGAAAGAAATGTCACTCCCTTAGCTTCCATGTAGAGTTATAGGACCTATTCGTAACTCTTCATGGAAGCTAAGAGAGTGACAGTTTTTTCATGGTATTTATGTAAACTCTTTTCCTACATGGAAGGTAAGAGAGTATAAGATGATAACAGCCTTGAGAGTGACATACGTTTTTTGCCCTCTCTCAGACAATTAACTGTTGAACCAAGATAAGTCAGAATCAGGCCTGCAATCAATATAGTGAATGTCTAGTTTCTGATGACTCTTGTTTTG
>NC_036866.1:37760210-37761786 GCF_002910315.2 Salvelinus sp. IW2-2015
GCTCCGAGGATAGGATGGTGAGCGCGATGGAAGGGGTTACAAAAAATTTCTGCAGCATTGAATATCCCAATAAACCAGTGGCCTCCATCACTCATAAATGGAAGTAGTTGGAACCACCAAGACTCTTCCTAGAGCTGGCCGCCTGCCCAACTTAGCAATTGGGGAGAAGGGCCTTGGTCAGGGAGGTGACCAAGATCCCGATGGTCACTCTGACAGAGCTCCAAGAAGACTCAATGCTGTATCGCTGCCAAAGGTTCTAAGGTTTTATTTTAGAAATTAGCAAACATTTGCTTTGGGTAAAACGTTTTTGCTTTGTCATTATGGGTATGTGTGTAGATTGATGAGGGAAAAATATTTAATCAAATTTTAGAATAAGTCAAGGGTCTGCAATACTCTGAAGTCAGTTGTAAGACTCTGAAAAGAATGTCACTCCTTTCTTCAATGTAGAGTTTATAGAGCCTATTCGTACTCTTCATGGAAGCTAAGAGAGTGACAGTTTTTTCATCGGGTATTTATGTAACTCTTTTCCTACATGAAGGTAAGAGAGTATAAGATGATAACAGCCTTGAGAGTGGCATACGTTTTTTGCCCTCTCTCAGACAATTAACTGTTGAACCAAGATAAGTCAGAATCAGGCTGCAATCAATATAGTGAATGTCTAGTCTATCTCTGACGATGACTCTTGTGTCCTTTTGACCATCGTGGTCTGGTGTGTTTGTGTGGTGAGCCATGTCGTGTGCTGCTGTCTTGCTGTGTGTGTATTGTGTGTGATGCCTCCGTCGATGGGTGTTCGCTGTGATCGTGTGTTTGTGGGTGTGTGTGGTCAGTGTTGCGTCCTGTGTCTGTGTGTGTGTTTGTCGTCATCTCAACTTTTCATCCCTGCCTTATCTGCCTGTGCTGCTCTCGGTGTCATAACACATGCTCCTGAATATAGCTCATGCAGCAGGAACGTGRACAGATAGGGCTCTACCTTTGCAGAGCACATGCCACTTTGTCCTTCCACATGCCACTTTGCCCTTCCAGTCTCCAAAGTGCCTCTTTTCAGTGGTGGTATAATTTCTCCCAAAATGTTTTTTTTGTTGTCTACATTTTTTCTTCCATTGTTGTTCTGAACCCACTGCCCACAAGTTGTCGTTAAATTCTCATCAATGCTTCAGAACCAAAAAGTTGCTCGTCTTGATTGTTAACCAATGACCYATAAGCAGCATTGGCGCGAAAAGACAGGCGTGCATATCGAGATTAGTGACCAGAAATAACTTATTTAATTTCCTCCAGTTTCACCTGGGAAAAACCAGCTAGGCCTTCATTTATCATCCCATATAAAATGCAGTTTAGCAATCTACTACTGACTCATCTTTGCCAGAACAATAGGCTACCTGGCGATTTGATTGGTCATTTTCATATTTCAGATAGGCCTAGTTTGYGTGGCTACTGGCTACAGTATATGTCTAAAGCAGCTGRAACATTGCACTGCCTTCAATATTATGGGATGAAGATATTCTGTGGAATTTGCTACAATATTTGTGAGGAAGAACAGGGCTAGCCATCTGACAACGAGCACTCTGCAGGCAGACTG
>NC_036866.1:37763128-37815340 GCF_002910315.2 Salvelinus sp. IW2-2015
TAAAGTGATATGATGTTTGTGTTTTTATCAGTCACTCTCCACTCATAACTAAATGTTGATTGGAATTCTATAATGATATTGTCAATACACAAATATACATACATAAATAAATACAGTAATACATCTAACTCATATTGACTACATTTGTGCTGTGTCTGTATTTCTCATGTGGCTGTGGTACTGAAAATATTGTGTAAATTGATGTTAAGAACAGTTCCTGTACACTGTCACGGATCCCTCCGGAACTTTCATTGCGCACACTGTCCCCTATTCCCACTGATTGTATTTGTATATATGTGCCCTTTGTTCACCATGGTGCTGTCCATTATTGTTACAATGTCCGTTGGTGGGTGTGAGTACCTGTGCTGTGTGTTTTGGGCTTTCGTGCCCTTGTGGATTGCGTAGATTATTACGGGTCTCGTCTTGTGTGTTATTCATTGGGGGAGTGTATTTATTCGATGTACTCCTCGGTCTTTTGTTTGGTTTCAACCTTGTGTTTTGTGTACGGTTTGCTTAGTCTTCGTCCCCGTGCCTTTACATGGCACACGGTAATTTGGTAAAATAGAAACCCCTGTTATGCATTCTTGCGCCTGTACCCCGAATCATTCATACCATCGTGAGATAGTCCCTGTAAGATAGTAGGACTGCTTTTATGTACAGGTATAAATACATGTGTACATGTACTTTTCCTAACATGAAGCTGTAAGAGCACTTCCCTCCTTTTTTTTCTACGGGTTTATTGTTAATGAAATATGGCTCTCCTTATCTAAATTGAGCTAGGGTTATTGACAGGTCAGATGTGGAATTCGGAGAACTATATTTTCAAGAATACCAACTACACTGAACAAAAACTATGAACACAACATGTAAAGTGTTGGACTCATTTCATGAGCTGAAATAAAATATCCCGGAAATTTTCCAGACACAAAAGTGTATTTCTCTCAAATTGTGTGCACAAATTTGTTTACATCCCAGTTAGTGAGCATTTCTCCTTTGCCAAGATAATCCATCCACCTGACAGGTGTGGCATATCAAGAAGCTGATAAAACAGCATGATCATTACACAGGTACACCTTGTGCTGGGGACAATAAAAGGCCACATTAAAATGTGCAGTTTTCTCACAAACACAATGCCACAGATTTCTCAAGTTTTGAGGAATGTGCAATTGGCATGCTGACTACAGGAATGTCACCAAAATTTTGCCGGAGAATTTAATTGTTAATTTCTCTACCATAAGCTGCCTCCAATGTCGTTTTGGAGAATTTGGCTTTACGTTCAACTGGCCTCATCCAACCCATGACCTCCACATCGGCTTCTTTACCTGAGAGAAAGTCTGAGACCAGCCACCCGGACAGCTGATGAAACTGTGTTTGCACAACCGAAGAATTCTGCACAAACTGTCAGAAACCATCTCAGGGAAGCTCATCTGCGTGCTCGTCGTCCTCACCAGGGTCTTGACCTGACTGCAGTTCAGTGTCATAACCGACACAATGGCCACTGACACACTGGAGAAGTGTGCTCTTCACGAAAAATCCCCGTTTCAACTGTACCGGGCAGATGGCAGACGGCGTGTATGGCATTGTATTGGTGACGGTTTGCTGATGTCAACGTTGTGAACAGAGTGCCCCATGGTGGCGGTGGGTTATGGTATGGCAGCATAAGCTACAGACAACGAACACAATTGCATTTTATCGATGACATTTGAATGCACAGAGATACTGTGACAAGATCTTGAGGCCCATTGTCATGCCCTTCATCTGGCTCCATCACCTCATGTTTCAGCATGATAATGCACGGCCCCATGTCGCAAGGATCTCTACACAATTCCTGGAAAAGTCCCAGTTCTTCCATGGCCTGCTTACTCACCAACATGTCACCTATTGAGCATGTTTGTAATGCTCTGGATCGATGTGTACAACAGCATGTTCCAGTTTCTTCCAATATCCATCAACTTCGCACAGCCATTGAAGAGGAGTGGGACAACATTCCACAGGCCACATCAACAGCCTGATCAACTCAATGGAAGGAGATGTGTCGAGCTGCATGATACACATGAGATACTGACTGGTTTTCTGATCTACGCACCCATCTTTTTTTAAGGTATCTGTGACCAACAGATGCATATCTGTATTCCCAGTCATGTGAAATCCATAGATTAGGGCCTATTCAATTTATTTCAATTGACTGATGTCCTTATATGAACTGTAACTCGGTCAAATTGTTGCAATTGTGCATGTTAATTTTTTATTTTTGTCAGTGTATTTTTGACCCCTACTTACAAAAATGTAGACACAATATAAACTTTTTGTTGTGTCATTGTAGATGATTTTAAATGCAGTGTCCACATGTGCGGTTGTGTTTTACTATATATGGTTTTAATGGCGCAGATGGTTAGGAGCATATGGCTTGCAACCTCATAATTGACTGTTTGTGGCTGAAAGGGCCTCAACTAAATGAGTTCACTGTATAATGCACTTTGGAGTAAACTTGTCTGCTAATGACCATAACATATATGAAGGAAAGCATGAATCTTATTTAGCACTTACCTAAATAATATAGTACAATGCTAATGCACCAATAGTCAAGTAAGGTGAATGTAGAAAGTGAAATGAGTAACAAATGGATAACACTCACATTTTCTATAGCACATTTGCATGTTATTCTCAAGAATGTATCAAGACACTTTTCATAACTGAGAAATGCAGTACCAGTCAAAAGTATGGACACACCTACTCATTCAAGGGTTCTTCTTTATTTTACTATTTGTATACATGTGTGCAAAACTGTCATCAAAGCAAAGGGGCTGCTTTGAATTTGTTTAACACTTTTTTGGTTACTACATGATTCCATATGTGTCATTGTATAGTTTTTAATGTCTTCACTGTTATTCTACAATGCAGAAAATTGTAAAAGTAAAGAAAAAAACCTTGAACGAGTAGGTGTGTCCAAACTTTTGACTGGTCCTGTATATAATTATATATATATACTGTTATCAAATTACACTCTCTTCCTTCCATGTATGAAAAAAGGTTTACATACTGTGCCTTCGGAAAGTATTCAGACTCCTGACTTTTTCCACATTTTGTTATGTTATAGCCTTCTTCTAAAATGGATTAAATACAAAAAAATCCTCAGCAATCTACACACAATACCCAATAAGACAAAGTGAAAACAGGTTTTGAGAAATGTTTGCAATTTAAAATTTAAAAAATGAATTCAGACCCGTTGCTATGACACTCGAATTGAGCTCAGGTGCATCCTATTTCCAATGATCATCCTTGAGATGTTTCTACAACTTGATTGGAGTCTACCTGTGGGAAAATCAATTGATGGACATGATTTGGAAAAGCACACACCTGTCTTTATAAGGTCCCACAGTTGACAGTGCATGTCAGAGCAAAAACCAAGCCATGAGGTCGAAGGAATTGTCCGTAGAGCTCCGAGATAGGATTGTGTCGAGGCACAGATCTGGGGAAGGGTACCAAAAAATTTCTGCAGCATTGAATATCCCAATAACACAGTGGCCTCCATCACTCATAAATGGAAGTAGTTTGGAACCACAAGACTCTTCCTAGAGCTGGCCGCCTGGCCCAACTTAGCAATTGGGGAGAAGGGCCTTGGTCAGGAGGTGACCAAGATCCCGATGGTCACTCTGACAGAGCTCCAAGAAGACTCAATGCTGTAATCGCTGCCAAAGGTTCTAAGGTTTTATTTTAGAAATTAGCAAACATTTGCTTTGGGTAAAACGTTTTTTCTTTGTCATTATGGGTATTGTGTGTAGATTGATGAGGGAAAAAATATTTAATCAATTTTAGAATAAGTCAAGGGTCTGAATACTTCCTGAAAGTAGTGTAAATACCCTGAAAGAAATGTCACTCCCTTAGCTTCCATGTAGAGTTATAGGACCTATTCGTAACTCTTCATGGAAGCTAAGAGAGTGACAGTTTTTTCATGGTATTTATGTAAACTCTTTTCCTACATGGAAGGTAAGAGAGTAAAGATGATAACAGCCTTGAGAGTGGCATACGTTTTTTGCCCTCTCTCAGACAATTAACTGTTGAACCAAGATAAGTCAGAATCAGGCCTGCAATCAATATAGTGAATGTCTAGTTTCTGATGACTCTTGTTTTGACATCTGTGTGTGTGTGTGTGTGTGTGTGTGTGTGGTGTGTGTGTGTGTGTGTGTGTGTGTGTGTGTGTGTGTGTGTGTTGTGTGTGTGGTGTGTGTGTGTGTGTGTGTGTGTGTGTGTGTGTGTGTGTTGTTTGTCGTCATCTCAACTTTTCATCCCTGCCTTATCGCCTGTGCTGCTCTCGGTGTCATAACACATGCTCCTGATATTAGCTCATGCAGCAGGAACGTGTACAGATAGGGCTCTACCTTTGCAGAGCACATGCCACTTTTTCCTTCCACATGCCACTTTGCCTTCCAGTCTCCAAAGTGCCTCTTTTCAGTGGTGGTATTATTCTCCCAAAATGTTTTTTGTTGTCTACATTTTTTCTTCCATTGTTGTTCTGAACCCACTGCCCACAAGTTGTCGTTAAATTCTCATCAATGCTTCAGAACCAAAAAGTTGCTCGTCTTGATTGTTAACCAATGACCAATAAGCAGCATTGGCGCGAAAAGACAGGCGTGCATATCGAGATTAGTGACCAGAAATAACTTATTTTATTTCCTCCAGTTTCACCTGGGAAAAACCAGCTAGGCCTTCATTTATCATCCCATATAAAATGCAGTTAGCAATCTACTACTGACTCACTCTTGCCAGAACAATAGGCTACCTGGCGATTTGATTGGTCATTTTCATATTTCAGATAGGCCTAGTTTGAGTGGCTACTGGCTACAGTATATGTCTAAAGCAGCTGTAACATTGCACTGCCTTCAATATTATGGGATGAAGATATTCTGTGGAATTTACTACAATATTTGTGAGGAAGAACAGGGCTAGCCATCTGACAACGAGCACTCTGCAGGCAGACTGCACTACAAAGTGATGGTGCGGTGCAGACAGAACATGCTTTCCATCCGATCCTACAACCAGTGAACGACCCGTCATTCAGGGCAGGTGCCTGTTTTGAGCCCCACCTTTTTGGAAGGGGAGGGGGTTGCCTGTTTTGCATGATATTTTGGTATTAATACGTGTCACATATCAGTTTGCAAACCATGTAAAAAAATTAATAATAAGAGTTAATAAAGCCTCCATACAAACATGGTCACTTTTTTGCTTTCTTGAGTAAGGCAGCTCCAAAATGCAGGTGTTTCAGCCTAGCTCAGTGCTTTCTGTGGTGGTGGGGCAGACAGCGGAAAATACGAAGCGTAGGGGTTGCTGTTCTCTAGTTGCGCCCTGATTGGCTCAGTGTTCTGTCACTCATTGGGACACTACACTACGTCACTGCCAAATCTAAGGGTAGAGCTCGAAAATTCAAGCCCCTTGGGTGATGCCATAGAGTTACATTAGAAGTGCCCATCGAAGAAGGCTCAAGGTCATTGGCCACAGATAAAATGACGTCAAAGCACGTTATATCTACAATAGCTTTGATTGGAATGATCATGTCAACATCATACTTTCAAAATCTTAGCTAGCAGTCATCATGAATCAAGTCGACAATCTACTGGCAAATAATTTTTTATCCTTGTCATATAAAGAGAAATAATGAAGAGAAATTATAGATAAAGTGTATCGGTGCTCATCAGCCATTGGACATAAACATTACACAACAAGTTGGAAATCGCAAATTCAGCAATGAGTGGTTTGGAAGGAATCAGTGGCCTGCTATTCAGTAGAGTGGGTGTGTGGTCCAAATTCTGGGTTTAAGGGTCTCTTTTCCATGCTTAAAATGATAAACATTCAGCATTGGCCATGCTGTCAATCCAGCAGGATTTCTGCCGCGCTCAAAACAACTGTTAACTCGGAACTGGGAAATCTGACTTCAGTGAGTTCAAGACAAATGGGAACTCGGGYKAAAACGATCTCCGACTGGCAAAATACGTTATGAACGGTCATCCAACTCGGAATTGTAAGTCGGGAACTCTGGCCTCTTTCTAGAGCTACGAACTGAAGAGCACTGATGTCATCATGATTCAACCTTGTTTTTTACAGAGTTCCCAGCTGTCTTGAAAGCACCATAAATCCAGAGAATGCGACTTTGATGACAAAGTTTGATGACAAAATTTGCCCATGAAGGACCGATGCGCCGCCTTCCTGTTCAAGGGAGCATAGCACAACAAGGTGGGTCCAAAAATGTCTTATGTGCTTCTGCATAAATTATGTGATATGCCAGGGGGATATGTATACTGTAGCTAAGAAAGTAATACTAAATGTTTGTTGCGTTGTAAGCTGTTAGTAGCCCATGTGTCTCACCCTAATAATTTGGTCTATTTTTCCCTCTTAATTTCGCCTACTGTTCTGACTTGGTGGTGCACATGTAGCCTGTAACTTCTTTTAGAGAAATGTAATCATTGAATATTGTAAGACCTTTCATTGTCTGCTTATATGCTGTTGTGGAAATTCTTACACAGGACACTCAAAGTCAATATTAAATGAATCACTCTTTATTGTCAGCAAGCTGGAGAGGTCAGAGTCAAATTTAGATGCATAAGTACCGGTCTGAAGTGAGCTCTAAAAGGGCGTTCCTTACAGAGAGTAAGATGTTAAAAAGTAAAAAATTTCCTCTGGAGTACCCCCTCCCCCCTCTCTTGACCAGACACAGGCAGGAACAAATGATTGTTTACGACACCAAAAATAATTTCATTCATTAAAATGCCCCCTTCATTTATCCTACGGTTCTGACTTGGTGTACAGGAATAACACTGTAAGAARGGKCCATGTTCTGAATTKTGTCGCTGTACATTTCAAAAGCGCTAAACAAATAGTTATATTGATWARGTCCGTCCTAGTTCGCMCATRAATGTCTTAATCTTAATTACGGATTGCCTCTTATCCGCTTGTCGTCCCTTATGCCATAATTTGTACATCTCAATTTTCAATAGAAACCACATTTATTTAAGCAAGTCAGCKATATCAGCTATGTTTTCTTTTAAAGTCAGTAAATGAGGCTGAATGAAATGTTTCACTGCCAGACAAGGCTCCGCTAATAGRCAGGTGTAGCAYTTGTAAGGTGTAGGGTTGCAAGGGGTCGGAAACGTTTTCCGTGGAATGTTAAGCCCTGGAATTTGGGGAATTTTGCTTAAATTCATCAAAAAWGTTAGCTTATAACAGTGAACCTTTTTTGTGGGATACACATAAGGCAATTCTAGGTCTTGTGGCATATTTTGGTTCAACTATCCCCAATTCAATGGAATTGCAACCTRTGCATGCACAGTYCATTCTTCCATCACATGTGTAGTGCACTCTTCCATCACATGTACAGCTGATTCTGAAGATCTTGCACACTAATGAGATGCTTTTGAGCCCACACTACTACACTGTCTGAGCCAAGGACTACATGCTTTCTGGTAGTCCTTGTAATCAAGTTTTGATTACAATACTGGGTGGGGTGAATATATTTTATATGACATACATAATTTTTTGTTAACTAGTAAATAGTAGTCTACAGCAAAGTGTGTTTAAATCATTTCTAACTTGTTAACAATTTCTGCTAGTTAGATTTTGCTACCATGTGGGTTTTAGCTTGCTAGAGCATGCTAACTGAGGAGTGTTAATTCACCTTTTTCCATACATGTTTCATTTTAAAACATTTATCTTATAAAGGAGTTGTTTAATCTAACTGCTTAACTATTTATCTGCACATGGAATTGTATTTGGTTTTTTTCTTTTACTAATTTTTTCCTAATCTTTACAGGAAATTGCTACGGCACTATCTGATGTGTGGAGACATTTCACTGCAGCTAATGTAGAAGGAAAAGCTGTGTACATTTGCAAATACTGTGCCAAATCATATGTGAAGAATGCAACAAAGACGCAGAATCATCTGGCCCAAGTGCATAAAGTTCCTCAGCACTGACAACAAGCAACCTCTGACTAAAGTCCCTCTACTTCTATTCGAGGTGAAAATTATGAATCGACGACCTTATCGATAGCAACAGCTCTTGGTCCTCCTGGAATCAGAAGTTGTTTTTCCTCAATAGAGTCAACACAGAAAATTTTACTTTTTTCAATGTGTCAATCACTCTCGAGTCATCTGGGACCCACGAGCTAAGCCCAAGGGACTACTAGGGAATGACACTTGAACATTCGTAGTGTCATTCCAAAAAGTGATCAAATCAACATCTACTCACAGACTCCAACTTGACTTCCTCTGCCTCTCAGAGACATGGCTCCATAAAAACTCCCTATATGCTGCTTTGATTGTGCCTGGCTACAATGTTTCAGGAGAGACAGGATTGAAGGAAGAGGAGGGGTGTGATGATTTACATTAAAGACTATCCGATGTAAACAAATGGAGTGGTCATGTGATAAAGAACTAGAAGTATTGGCTGAACTTACACTGTCTCCCCAAATTTATTTACCCTTATTGGAATGTATAGGCCACCTTCCAACCAAAAGTGTTTTTTTGATCAGTTTAATAACATGCTTAGGGAATGTGATTTGGGAAGAGGTCATCTTAATGGAGATTTTAATATTAATTATGAAGACAAGTCTTGTAGGAAAACCCTCAAACGGATCACTATACCTTTGACCTTACACAGCTGTTAAAGGGCCAACCAGGTGACTTGTTGCTCAAAACACAGATTGATTTGGTGTTCAGTAATAACCCAGGAGAGTGACTAAATCATTCAATATGGTTACTGGCTATCTGATCATAAATCTGACACTTATAGCCAGAAAGCTGTCTAAGAGCAGGTTTACCTCTCTACTGTTAGAAAGCCGGATCAACTAGAATACCTAAGAGTGATTTAAACTATTTTTGAAAACGCAATTAAAAACTTCTTGACGCCTTAAGCGGGATCATTTTCATCAACAAGCGCAACATTTTTAAAAATTGCAAAAAATATTTATATTCATGAAATCAACAAGTGCAATATAGCAAAACACAGCATTAGCTTGTTGTTAATCCACCTGTCGTGTCAGATTTTGAAAATATGCTTACATCGAAAGCAATCCAAGCGTTTGTGTGAGTTTATCAACATACTAGACAAAACATTACAAACACCTAGCAGCAATGTAGATTGGTCACGAAAGTCAGAAAAGCAATAAAATTAATCGCTTACCTTTGATATCTTCGGATGTTTGCCTCACGAGACTCCCAGTACACAATAAATGTTCTTTTGTTCGATAAAGATAATTTTTATATAAAAAAAACTCCATTGTTTGGCGCGTTATGTTCAGTATCCACAGCCTTAGGCAGGTCATCAAGGGTTGACAAAAATTCCAAATAGTATCCGTAAGTTCGTAGAAACTGTCAAACGTTTTTATAATCAATCCTCAGGTGTTTTAACATAAATAATCGATAAATATTCAACCCGGACGGTAACTATTCATAACAGAGATAAGAAAATGTGAGCTACAACTTTCGCGCGCATAGAACTAATGGAAGGACATTCAAATCAAAATCAAATTTTTATTTTCACATACACATGGTTAGCAGATTGTTAATGCGAGTGTAGCGAAATCTTGTGCTTCTAGTTCCGACAATGCAGTAATAACCAACGAGAATCTAACTAACAATTCCACACTACCTACCTTTATACACACAAGTGTAAAGGATAAAGAATATGTACATAAAGATATAGAATGAGTGATGGTACAGAACGGCATAGCAAGATGCAGTAGATGTATAGAGTACAGTAATATATACATATGAGATGAGTAATGTAGGGTATATAAACATAAAGTGGCATAGTTTCAAAGTGGCTAGTGTACATGTATTACATAAGATGGCAAGATGCAGTAGATGATATAGAGTAAGTATATAATATACATATGAGATGAGTAATGCGTAGGGGTTATGTAATTATATTAAGTGGCATTGTTTAAAGTGGCTAGTGATACATTTTACATACATTTCCATCAATTCCCATTATTAAAGTGGCTGGAGTTGAGTCAGTTTATGTTGGCAGCGGCCACTAAATGTTAGTGGTGGCTGTTTAACAGTCTGATGGCCTTGAGATAGAAGCTGTTTTTCAGTCTCTCGGTCCCTGCTTTTATGCACCTGTACTGACCTCGCCTTCTGGATGATAGCGGGGTGAACAGGCAGTGGCTCGGGTGGTTCATCGCTCATTTTTCAGAAATAAAGCTTGAAACTATGTCTAAAGACTGTTCACACCCTGAGGAAGCCATAGGAAAAGGAATCTGGTTGATATCCCTTTAAATGGACGAAAGGCAGGTAATGGAACAGTGATTTTTCAAAATAAGAGGCACTTCCGGGTTGGATTTCCCAGGTTTTCGCCTGCAAAATCAGTTCTGTTATACTCACAGACAATATTTTGACAGTTTTGGAACTTTTTGTTTTCTATCCTACTCTGTCAATTATATGCATATTCTAGCATCTGGACCTGAGAAATAGGCAGCTTACATTGGGAACGTTATTTTTCCAAACATAAAAATTCTGCCCCTAGCTTCAAGAGGTTATTAAGGGAATTAACTGGAATGATCTCTTGTCCTATACAGACGTGGAAGCTGATAGTCAGGTTTTTCTATCCACAATCCAAACTACAATAATGGTTTCCTAAAGAAAATAAATCCAAACCTGGCCAAAGAGGCACTCTTCCTTGGCTAAATGGAGAAATCTGGAAATTGATGAAGAACGAGATTATGCTCTAAAAATAGCCCTAAGATCCAAATTAGAGCATGACAGACGTAGGTTTACCATGTTGAGAATAAGGTGATGAAAGAAATCAGACAGGCCAAGGCAAACTTTTTATTAACATAATTGGTGAAGCAAAGGGAAATTCTAAATTGATCTGGGAGAATCTAAAAAGTTAACAGGGAAAGACCATAGTAACACTGCAAAAAGACTAAAATCATGGTGAATAACAATCTAACACAGGATGCAGTCGAAATAGCAATAGCCTTCAATTCTACTTTATTGACTCTGTCAGTGTACTGACACAAACCCCTCCACTGGTTTCTTGGGCTCAGTGCTAGTAAATGACACTCAACCTGTCTTCATCATAAGGAGGTTTCTGAGTCAAAGGTGAACAAGGTGATTAGCTCACTAAAGAACTCTAAAGCCAAAGATGTGTTTGGGCTGGACTCTACCTTTCTTAAAAACTACAAAGAGTCACTCATTGGCCCCATTACTAAGGTCACCAACACATCTATTGGTCTCGGGGTGTTTCCAGGGTATGGAAGTCGCCATAATAACGGCCATCTTTAAATCGGGCGACCTGCTGATGTGAGTAACTACAGGCCCATTAGTATACTACCTGTGGTGTCAACGGTGTTGAAAAGTGTGTAGCAGAACAACTGATTGCCCACCTCAACAACAGCCCCTTCATATAACACTCCATACAGTTTGGCTTCAGAGCGAAACACTCCACAGAAACGGCCAACTGCTTTCTTCTGGAAAATGTGAAGTCCAAGATGGACAACGGGGGTGTTGTTGGGGCTGTGTTTCTGGACCTAAGGAAGGCTTTTGATACTGTTAACCATGAGATTCTCATCACAAAATTGTCCAAGTTCAACTTTTCCCCCGATGCCTTGAGATGGATGAAATCATACCTTGAAGGCAGAACTCAGTGTGTCAGAGTGAGCAATGAGCTGTCGCCCACTCTTAGCTATGATGTGGGCGGGCCCCAAGGGTCAATACTGTGGCCCCTCCTGTTCAGCCTGTACATTAATGATCTGCCTTCTGTCTGTACTYGGTCTGAAGTTCAAATGTATGCAGATGATACAGTGATATATGTGCATGCAAAGAGCAAACAACAAGCTGCACAGGAACTCACTACTGTAATATTCCAGGTTACAAAGTGGCTCAGTGACTCGTGTTTGTATCTCAATGTGAAAAAAACTGTTTGCATGTTCTTCACAAAGAGGGCAACAGATGCTACTGAGCCAGATGTCTATGTGTCAGGGGAGAAGCTCCAGGTGGTATCTGATTTTAAGTACCTTGGCATCATACTTGATTCCAACCTCTCTTTTAAAAAGCATGTGAAAAAGGTAATTCAGATAACCAAATTCAACCTAGCTAATTTCCGATTTATACGAAATTGTTTGACTACAGAGATAGCAAAACTGTACTTCAAATGTATGATACTCCCCCACTTAACTACTTGACTAGTTGGGCCCAAGCTTATACAACATTAAAACCTATTCAGTCTGTCTACAAACAGGCTCTCAAAGTGCTTGATAGGAAGCCCAATAGCCATCATCACTGTTACATCCTCAGAAAGCATGAGTTAGGAAGATCTTGTATTCAAGATCCTAAATGGCCTGGCTCCCCCTCTACTCAGTATTTTTGTTAAACAGAAAACCCAAACATATGGCAGCAGATCCACAAGGTCTGCCATGAGAGGTGACTGTATAGTTCCCTTAAGGAAAAGCACCTTTAGTAAATCCGCTTTCTCTGTGAGAGCTTCCCATGTCTGGAATACACTGCCATCAGACACATATAACTGCACCACATATCACACTTTCACAAAATGCATGAAGACATGGCTAAAGGTCAATCAGATTTGTGAACATAATCCCTAGCTGCGTATTGCCGCTTTCCATGTTGTCTGTTGTCTGTAGCTTGTGAGGTGTGGAAACACTTTGTTGCTTTTATGAATTTTGTCTTGCTGCTTTTTGTTCTATGTTGCTCTGTCTGTATGCTACGCCTTGCTTGTCCTATGTTGCTCTGTCTGTATGCTATGTCTTGCTTGTCCTATGTTGCTCTGCGTGTGCTCACTGCTCAATGATTGTCTATATTGTAATTGTTTTTAATAACCTGCCCAGGGACTGCGGTTGAAAATTAGCCGGCTGGCTAAAACCGGCACTTTTACTGAAACGTTGATTAATGTGCACTGTCCCTGTAAAAATAAAATAAATAAACTAAACTAGAGGAACGTAGTCAGAAAAATGCTGATGAATGTCTTGCTCGAGCTGTGTATGCAACTGGTTCACCTCTGATGCTCACAGGCAATGTGTATTTGTCACGCCCTGACCTTAGAGAGCTTAGACCTTAGAGAGTCTCTATTTTGGTTTGGTCAGGGTGTGATTTGGGTGGGCATTCTATGTTCATTTTTCTATGTGTTGTATTTCTTTTGTTTTGGCGGGGTATGGTTCTCAATCAGGGACAGCTGTCTATCGTTTTCTCTGATTGGGAACCATACTTAGYTAGCATTTTCCCACCTGTGTTTTGTGGGTAGTTGTTTTCTGTTTAGTGTTTTCTGCACCTGACAGGACTGTTTCGGTTTCGTTTTGCACTTTGTTATTTTGTTCTAGTGTTCAGTTTAAATAAAAGTCATGAACACTTACCACGCTGCGCTTTGGTCCGATTCTTCCTCTTCAGACGACGACACCCGTTACAGTATTGGAAGAGATTTCTGAATGTTCTTCGCCCAGCATACACCCCTCCAACCAGACATGCTTTATCTACTCATTTGCTGGATGCAGAGTTCAACAGAGTTCAAGTGAAGGTCAAGCAAATCATAGAGGAAGCAGACTGTATTGCAATTATCTCTYATGGGTGGTCGAARGTTCGTGGGCAAGGAATAATTAACTACATCATCTCCACCCCTCAACCAGTATTATACAAGAGCACAGACACAAGGGACAGACACACCGGTCTCTACATTGCAGATGAGCTGAAGGCAGTGCCAGGTCGCAGTTGTTAATGAGAACCTGTTCTCAACTGGCCTACCTGGTTAAATAAAGGTGAAATAAAAAATGTAAAAAATGACCTTGGACCACAGAAGGTATTTTCACTGGTGACAGACAATGCTATGAACATGAAGGCTGCTTGGTCTAAAGTGGAGGTCCTACCCTCACATCACACCCATTGGCTGTGCTGCTCATGCATTGAATCTGCTCCTCAAGGACATCATGGRACTGAAAACAATGAATACACTCTACAAGAGAGCCAATTAAATGGTTAGGTATGTGAAGGGTCATCAAGATATAGCAGCAATCCACCTCACCAAGCAAAGTGAGAAGAATAAGAGCACCAGATTGAAGCTGCCCAGCAACACCTGTTGGGTATGGACAGTCCCATCAAGAGGATCCTTCTGGATGATGCATTTTGCYTGAGTGTTAAGCAGCCTGAAACTCCTGAAACCTATAGCAGTAGCCATTGCACAGATTGAGGGAGACAATGCCATCCTGTGTGATGTTCAGACTCTGCTTGCAGATGTAAGAAAATAAATCRGCACTGCCCTGCCCACTTCACTGTTGCTCCAAGCAGAGGAAACCGCAGTTCTGAAATACATCAAAAAGCGTGAAGACTTCTGCCTGAAGCACATARACACCGCAGTGSACATGTTGGARCCCAAGTATGCTGGCAAGAGCATCCTGTCTGGTGCAGAGATCAACAAGGCCTATGGTGTCTTCACTACCGTGTCTCGCCACCTTGGCCTGGATGAGGGTAAGGTTCTTGGCAGTCTGGAAAAGTTCAAATCCAAGCAAGGGCTTTGGGATGGAGATGCCATATGGCAGTCGTGCCAACATATCTCATCAGCCACCTGGTGGAAGGGACTTTGTGGATCTGAGGTTCTTTCCCCGGTTCCCTCCATCATCCTCCAAATCCCACCAACATCAGCCGCCTCAGAGCGCAACTGGTCCTTGTTTGGGAATACACACACCAAAGCACAAAACAAACTGACCAATACAAGGGTTGAAAAATTGGTGGCCATCTGGGCAAATTTTGGGCTTTTTGAGCCTGACAACGAGCCATCCTCAACAAGGTTGGAAAGTGACAGTGAAGATGAGGCCTCAGAGTCTGATGTTCAAGAGGGGGACATTGAGGAGGTCCAGGGAGAAGACATGGAAGCCTGAGAGGAAGACAATCAAAGCTTTAGTTTCTAGACTATCATTTTACAGATGTATGTTGAAAACGTTTTTGGGAGATGAGATGGATCTTTTGGGATCATTCAATATTCCCTTTGTTTTGTTGTTCAGTGAAATCATCCCATGAGAAGAGCCAACTCATTTAATTAAAGTTCAAGTTCGTGTAAGGGAGTGTGTAAAGGGCGGCAGGGAAGTCGGGCGCAGGAGAGCAAAACTGGGTAATCAACGGAGCAGTTTTATTCATAAAACCACCGGAAACCAGAACAACAAACAAATGGGTACAAAACCCGTCGCGCACCAGAGAAAACGTGCACTTACAATAAAAAATTCTGCACAAAGACATGCGGGGGAACAGAGGGTTAAGTACACAACATGTAATGAGGGAATTGAGACCAGGTGTGTGGGAAGAAAAGACAAAACAAAAGGAAAATTAAAAGTGGATAGATGATGGCTAGAAGACCGGCGATGCCGACCGCTGAGCGCCACCCGAACAAGGAAAAGGTGTATGTTTCTGTCTCCATATGATATGGTAAATATATCCAATGCAAAAAACATTTACATTTAAATGGTATTAATATTAATTTGCATATATTTCCGTTAATTCCCATATATTCCCGTTAATTCCCATATTTTCCRGTTAATTCCCACGGAAAGTTTCCACCTCTGAATATTCCCCAAAATGTGCAACCCTAGTAAGGTGTTGGGACTGCTGTTGGGACTGCAGTTGGGACAGCTTTATGTAGGCCCTAACAGTTTGTTTGTCACCGTTATAGTGCAATTCATGTATTGTTTAGTGTTGTATTGTGTTGTGTAGTGTCTTTGCTGACATGCATCCAAATTATACTTTTTTGGTTTGCACCACCATGCTTTTCATGCTAAAATCGCCACTGCTTACAACCTCTGCTACAATTAGGCCTATGACTCCAGAGAAGTGACATAATATATATATGTATATATCCCTAGTTGATATTGACTGCCAACATTAATAACTTTAAGCTACAAATGCAGTTGTAAAACACTATTTTTTTCCTGTAGCCTATCTTGAGTTTAGAAAATGGATCCCCGTTTATGGGTGTATTAAATGGCAGGCTACATTGCGCAGTGATTGTGCACACGTTTCGAGTGTGCACACACGTGATTGTGCTTGTGCGTGGTCACAAGTTGTATACCACTCCTTTTTGGGGGTAGGGGGTCAAAAAATGTGAAGTCCACTGGGATAGATGATAGTGGCAAAGAATTGGGTTGGAAAATGGTAGCTTACAGTATTTCTTACAATCTTCTATTTTGACTGAAATCGTGTTAGTCATTGTTAATAAGTGCAGCATTTATTCCACTTCAAAATAGTTTAGCAAAATACTATACTCATCAGGTTGTGCTGCTTTCCCCTCTTCTTGTAATAATTGCTCAATTAGTATGTGACCGCAGTTGCGGGAAAAACATTATTTGGGTGCCTTTTTTTAGCTTGAGCACATGCCCCCCAAAAGGTCTGTGCATGGCCCTGTCATGCAGTAGTGMAAATAACATCATTGTTATACTGTATGAGACAACAGGAGAAACCATGGCTCTGGTCAAAAGTAATGCACTATATGGGGCCAAAATGGTGCCACTTTGGATTTGTCCAACATGTCCTTGTAGCCCTACATACCTCATCACAGACACATCCAGGCAGGTGTTTATTCTTACAAAGTAGGTCAGAAAAGACCCACCTTAAGGGCTGAAATCAATCCATAACGCATTAAAATGTTCCGATTGAGATGACAATACGCAGCTTGTGTATGCAGTCTCTGCGAACGCAGGAACATTGCCTTTAAATTTCTCAGGCAAACTATAACACGATACTTCTGCGATACGGATGGAATCTAGTTTCGACCTGTTGCCTTTGTCACTTGTGTTTGCAACACCAAAGTGAACAACCATTTATAAGCCTCAAGCAAGCACTATCCTTACCAATAAATTAAGCTAAGCTTAATACAGCTCCTGTATCCTCCAGTAGTTTACAATATTGAGTGCAATTACTGTAACCTATACCTAACCCAGTTCAAATGACTCGGTTTCTTTTTTATTTGAATTTAATGTGTGTAGCCTAATGCAATTATTTTCACATTTTAATTATTGTCCTAAAGTAATACAACTTAACGCCAATTACRGTACATGGGCCTATATGGTTTGGCCATTTCTACACATTAAGCTCAACTATTGACAGTGATAGACTACTGGATTCAATAGCCTATCTATTTTTAAAGATAATATATTCAGTCTCTATKATTTCTAAGGATAATAATTGCCTACATTTGTTTATATTTTCAAATTCTGAGTAATTCGAGTAATTCCTCACGAAACCCAGACAAAACAATACCATTATTTTAGGTACTTTCATGAAATGTAATTCATAGAATAGTCCTTTGGAGGAAGGATTGTTGTTATATATTTGACAGATGTATCTAAAAGCATATTTATGACATTTTGGCCTTACCCAGGCCTCCTTTAAGACTCCATAGTGTTGCATCTGTAGGTGCTATAAAGCAAACATTGGTGTCATATAACGCTTTACTGCTTGCTCTGTAATAGTATTTTGATTTCAATAACCTTAATAATATTGACAAAAATAAACATGAATATTGAAAATATCAAAAAATGTATATGGATAATTGTTCAGTATATTGTTGAACATAATATACAAGCACATCAAAGTTCCAGGGTGGGATCTCTGCCACTTTTAGAGTTCTGATCCAATTTGTAAGCAAGGAATATTTTTTGCAACGGTGGGGGAGTGCCAAGATGGAGGTGCGGTGGCTTCAAAACTGCGCCCCGCAGTCATCTAGTATATATATAAATCATTGGTTACATTGACTGCTATGCKAATTTCTCTGTAAAATGGAGCATAACTTTAAAACTAGCAGAGASCCCACTCTGGAACTTTGATATGCACCTAGAGTATGTTATGTTCAACAGTACGGTACGGCTGTGGAAAAAACAYCAACACTGCTCAATCAAAGCAGTCTAACCTATAGCAGACCGCTTTTAACACACACATTCCTTTCCACACACCCACTACTTTCCTTTCGACACACCCACTCGCCCATACTCTGATCGCCATATTGGGCTACAGGTACCCCCTTCTTTAAACATTTTTTTTTTTTTGTCTGGGTTTCTTGAAGAATCACTCAGGTATGAAAAATGATCCAGACAATATATTATATTTTCTCAGCATTAACAGATGGAAAAGGGTGTAATTGCGGCCCGCAATTCGGGGTGTTGCTGCATGTGGGTATTCCTGCATCTGCAGGAACTCCTCTTTATACTTCTATTGGTATATTTTGAAGCTAGGACTCCAGTACACAGGGGCACTGCTCTGTATTGGAGTAGCTAGCGGTAGGCGGGGTCGACACCGGTAGACAGTGTCCTTCGCCCCCGTCTGTCGGGCATGTTTTTCTCCAGTACACAACAGGCAGGAGGCGGGGGGCAACACCATGTGCCAGCTAGCTAACTAGCAAGCACATGGTGTCTTACCCGCCTGCTGTGCCAGCGGGAGGCGGTGGCGACTGGTAGACTGTGTCCTTGGGCCCTGCCTGTCAGCATAGTTCTCGGGTACACAGCAGGCAGGGGCGACACCATGTGCTAGCTAACTAGCAAGCTAGCTAGTTAGCACATGTTGTCTCCCACCTGATGTGCTAGCAGGAGACGGGGGCAATCAGTAGACAGTGTCCTTGGGCCCCGCCTGTCAAATCAAATCATATCAAAGTTTATTTGTCACGTGCCCCGAATACAACAGGTATGCTTACTTACAGGCTCTAACCAATAGTGCAAAAAAAGTGTAAGGTGAACAAAAGGTAAGTAAAGAAATAAAACAACAGTAAAAAGACAGGCTATATACAGTAGCGAGGCTATAAATTKGCGAGGCTACATACAGACACCGGTTAGTCAGGCTGATTGAAGTAGTATGTACATGTAGATATGGTTAAAGTGACTATGCATATATGATGAACAGAGAGTAGCAGTAGCGTAAAAGAGGGGTTGGCGGGTGGTGGGACACAATGCAGATAGCCCGGTTAGCCAATGTGCGGGAGCACTGGTTGGTCAGCCAAATTGAGGTAGTATGTACATGAATGTATAGTTAAAGTGACTATGCATATATGATAAACAGAGAGTAGCAGCAGCGTAAAAAGAGGGGTTGGGGGGGCACACAATGCAAATAGTCCGAGTAGCCATTTGATTACCTGTTCAGGAGTCTTATGGCTTGGGGGTAAAAACTGTTGAGAATACTTTTTGTCCTAGACTTGGCACTCTGGTGCCGCTTGCCATGCGGTAGTAGAGAGAACAGTCTATGACTGGGGTGGCTGGYGTCTTTGACAATTTTTCGGCAGCGTTTTCTCAGGTACACAGCAGGCAGGAGGCGGGGCGACACTGTGTGCTAACTAACTAGCAAGCTAGCAAACAGTGTCACTAACTAGCAAGTTAGTTATTTAGGACACAGTGTCGCTCCAGCCTCCCGCCTGCTGTACTAGAGGGAGACTCGGGCGACCGGTAGACAGTGTCCTGTTCAATGAAGGAAACAATYGGATGCTCGAGGGTTGCAGGAACAAATTGTGGGGCGCAGTAGTACATTACTGGGCTGCGATCACACAGTATTGGAGATGCGCCGACGTGTAATGACGTCACGGGAGAACGGATGGAAGCAATTTCTTGGACCACTTTGCCTCATAATAATCGAGAGATGGCGTCCTGTACCCAGTGAATAAGCAAAAATTATCTTAAAGAATTGACGAAGAGATGCTCTAATGACATTTATCATTAGGCTACGAACACTGTTGAAGTAGGCTAATAATAACAATAATTTTTCACTGATAGAAAGAGCATTTGTTTTGGTTCTGCAATAGCCTATTCCACCTGGTTTCACCAGATTTAACAGGGGTGGGTTCCGCGGCGTTTGTTTCAGCATCCTCCAGCCTCCGCCTCTGTGTAGTCTATCCAACGCGAGGACGGCGAAACTAGAGACAGGGAGAGAGGGCGATGGCTGCCGGTYGAGGATGCGGGGAGACTGTGGATCAGTACCGGGCGGAGGTCGAGCGGCTCACCCAGGAACTTGCGGATGCGAACAGAGAGAAGATCAGGGCGGCAGAATGCGGTCTTGTTGTGTTGGAAGAGAACCAGACTTTGAAGCAGCAGTATGCCGATTTGGAATCGGAACAGGAGACGCTGAAGCAGGAGRTGGAACAATTACAAGAGGTAGGCTAGTATACACTATGCTAGAGGATGCAGCCTTTCCCCAATCTATTCAAGATCAATTATATTATATTATGTACAGCTCAATCACCAAACCTATTATTAGATCATATTAGGTTGACGAAATGGCAAGACAGGGCCCCTACAAACATATTTACGTTTGGGTGAGCTTATTGCCATATGTTTTGTACATTTCTTTGACATGATCCACACATTATTTGTATGGAAAAGGTAAGTGTGTGTGGGTTCGTAGTCCACTTTTTGCATCTTACTTTGCATGACCTCTGTCATTTATCTCTTGGTGAAGTGCATATGTCCTGTGCAGTCATGGAGTAATGAATTATGTTAAGTGCTGTCTGTGTCAGAGACTGAGGTGATTTCCCTATTCTCCCATCCTCTCAATGTGGGTGGCTCCCGTCCCTAAGTGCATTGGACACACACACACACACACACACACACACACACACACAAACTGCAGGCATTGTTTAAACTAGGCCCTTTCAAATGTCACCCTAGCAAATATGCAATGCATCACAGTAAAGTTAGCCTTTTAGTCATTGTTTGAGTGCATGGGGTCAGTTGTCATTCAGACTGTTATGGTGGGACTGTAAAGATCTGCTCAAGAGATGAGGTATGCACAAGAGTAAATGAAGGAATGCTTTGGTAATTGGAGCTTCAGAGTTGCTGTCTACTATGGTTTGTGTGGTGGCTCACTTGCCTATTGATCCAAGTGTCACGTTTTCATGAAGAATCTGTGAAGTGTCTGGATAGGTCCCTGGATCCACTTCCACAACACTGCTGGGCGAGCTCTTTTTCTAAAGTTTCATTTCTAAAGTAATTGTAACTGTAAAGAATATCATAAACTCCATAGGTATTGAGTTTGTCTGTCCCCACTTGCCAGGGCTTGAAAAATGTATGACTATGTGTTTATGCATTCGGTCAAACATGCATAAAGCAAAAGGGAAGAGCAGATGCTGACAGAGCTCCAAGTTCAAGGTCATTATGGAGGTGGAGAACCTATAGTGCTATTGGGAGCAGAGACTAGAGTCTAGAACGGTTGACGTGGGAAGGGAGATGGGCAATAACGGCAGTTTGATATGGATTAAATTCCCTTTGCAAAGCAGCCCAGTTCTATATCAGATTTAAACCAGTGTCATCTTTTACAGTACGGTGCATGGTTACCAACYACTTAGTCTTAGTTATCAAGATGTATTTTACTGTCCTGAATCTATAACCCGTTTAACTCTGCACTTAGCCCTGGGCTAAGAGAGTTCTTATCATCAGCTTTTCAGAGCCAGATGATCACAGAGTTCCATTGTAACCTAATTTGAATATTCATTAAGCTTAGCACTGGGCTAAGAAAGTTGTTATTTTACTCATTGACAATCTAGTTTTAGAGTTTCCTAATTTGATATAATTGTGGAATTTCACACATTGGTTTAATGTATGTCATAATTATTTTTATTCCCCAAAGCCAGTACTATGAAACAAAGATAAATTATATAAAMAATGATAGTAAAAAGCTTTGGAGCACCTTAAATTARARTTTGGGCAAAAAGGCAAACTCAGCTRCATCATTCATTGAATTAGATGGCTCCTTCATCACAAAACCCACTGATATTSCCAACTACAAGATTAGCAAARTTAGGCATGACATGCCAGTAACAAACACCTAACCCACACATCCAAGTAAAGCTGACCAAATTATGAAAGACAAGCCTTTTTGAATTCCATAAAGTGAGTGTGGAAGAGGGGAAAAAATGATTGTTGTCTAGCAACAATGACAAGCCACCTGGGTCTGACAACTTGGATGGAAAATGACTGAGGATGATAGAGGACGATATTGCCACTTCTATTTGCCATCTCTTTAATCTAAGTGTTTAAAAAATGTTTGCCCTCAGGCCTGGAGGGGAGCAAAGGTCATTCCGCTACCCATGAATAGAATAGCACCTTTTACTGGCTCAAATAGCTGACCAACCAGCCTGTTACCAAATGTTAGTAAACTTTTGGAAAAAATTGTGTTTGACCAGATGCAATGCTATTTTACAGTAAATAAATTAACACGACTTTCACAAATGACTGATGATTGGCTGAGAGAAATTGTAAATAAAAATATTGTTTGAGCTGTTTTGTTACACTCCAGTGTGGCTTTTGACATTATCAATCATAGTATGCTACTGGAAAAACATATGTGTTATGGCTATATCGTGGATCGAGACTTACCTGTCTAACAGAACACAGAGGGTGTTCTTTAATGGTTGCCTCCAACATAATCCAGGTAGAATCAGGCATTCCCTAGGTCAGCTYTCTAGGCCCCTTTACTTTTTTTCAATCTTTACTAATGACCTGCCATTGGCTCTGAGTAAAGCCTGTGTGTCTATGTATACAGATGACTCAACACTTTACACGTCAGCTACAGCGTGTGAAATCACTGCAACACTAAACAAAGAGCTCAATGCGCACATTGCAGTTTCTCTAGAGATAAATCAGATCCAGCCTGAACTGTGCGATGTAGTAGGGAGTTGTAGTTTCCAACAGACCAATATTCTACATAGTTTAGAGCATAAAACGTGGTAATTAACTACATTGACCATAATCCATTGTGCATCTACTTGCCCGGTCTGTGTTTCTTTTACACCTGCTACGGAAGAGACAGAACACTTTATGACACGGGCATAACCATGTCATATGTCATAACAGATGACATAACTTGTCATAACCTGTCATAATATGGTCCTAACACTGTCATGACCCATATATTTATCCCTATTTATCCCTATTGTGACATATATTGCGTTCTTACATTTACATTTACATTTAAGTCATTTAGCAGACGCTCTTATCCAGAGCGACTTACAAATTCTTGTATGGCTCGTTATGACACCTACATAAGTGTCAAACGCCAGATTTATTCAAGTTAGTTTTTCCCTGCCAAGTAGTTTCCTTTTGTTTCAAAGTTTGTTTCTTAAATCCTTTGTTGTTGTTGTATTGAATTCTTTCCAGTCATGTTTTTTTCATCATATTTTAAATAACTTGTAGAACATACACTTTATGACACTGTCATGAAGCATTATTACCATCATAATCTTAACAGTTTTCAGCTGTGCTAACATAATTGCAAAAGGGTTTTCTGATGATCAATTAGCCTTTTAACATGATAGAGTTGGATTAGCTAACACAACGTGCCATTGGAACACAGGAGTGATGGTTGCTAATAATGGGCCTCTGAAGGCCTATGTAGATATTCCATAAAAAATTGGCCGTTTCCAGATACAATAATCATTTACAACATTAACAATGTCTACACTGTATTTCTGATCAATTTGATGTTATTTTAATGGACAAAAATGTTTTCTAAGTGAGATTTCTAAGTGACCTCAAACTTTTGAACGGTAGAGTATATTATTTCATGTATGTAAACATAAGATTAAACCAAGAATAGTCTGATGGGTGACAATATTAGCCTGTCACTTGTGAGTTATATATTATGACTTGTAAATGATGCCCAGCATAAGGCAAGAAACAATGCCTTTTTTTTGCGACTTTTTCAAATCATAGTCGCACACCTCARGTAGCCTAGCCCATAGGCCTATATGTTTTAATAAGGTTTGTATCACAACTAAATTGGCCAAATAACTTAAGCACAATAATCCGCTTTACAAGGGGTGTAGAGCCTAACTGGCATACATAAGCAGCGTGTGAATTTCACGTTTGGGGAAGATCATTTTCACCATAAAAATGTTACCTTTATAATAAAAGCGTTACATGCATAATTGCATTTGCGGTCACTTTTGATAATGGTGTTTTCCACTAATGGAACATTTGCGCTTATAGCCTACTGCCCATGTGCGCATTGCTGTGCTGTTAATGTGAAGAAATAGACCAATAGTTTATCAACATTCTAAGCTAAACGTTCTGATCTGTTGTGTCATTGCGTAAAAAAGMTTTTTTGATGCTATTAGTTGTATTAATTTAGGATCTATCGCATCCCACAACTGTCCCAGACTATGTTTGGAATATTTATTTCTCGCTCAAAATAGAAGATGTCAACTTTTGTACAATGGGCGATAATAGATTGACATAGACTAGTGCTTTTACTGTTCGTTAGGCCTGCTCATCTTGTTGGCTGACGAAACGTAAATGTGGACAGTTCTTCCAATATCTTCAATATGCACCTCGGAATTGAATAAACATGTCCCCGATCTGTCTGTCTTCACTTGTAGCCTGTGAGAAAGACCCGATGGAGCGCACATCACTCAGGGAGAAGGGCACAATGGGCAAAAGGCATGTTTTTTTTAGGGTGCATTACTGCCACACAAAGGGGATGCCGCTGTGAAATTCAAGACATTATCAAGTGCTTGTCAAATTGTGAATGAGTGACTGATGTAGGTTGTAAAGCCTGCGCAAAAAACATAGCAGAGCTCATGCCTTTCAAGCGACGTTTTTCAAATCATCATTAGGAGTTGCATCATGCAGCCTTACAATGTATTAAAAATCGAAWCATAGAGCCCAACGTTTGTAGAACAACTAAAGTTACATGAATAACTCTAAATTAAGCATATAGGAATACCTATTTCTTTGTTAATCGCTCAACACTGAARAGCCGCATGTGCGCCCTCCCTCAAATCGTTTGGAGAAAATATCCTCTCTTTTTTATTCAGCTTTGTTCAATTGTATTCTTCATACTATAAAATAATGACACGGAATTCTAAGCAAATCTTGTCTGCTAAATTAAATAGTGTASCCCACAGCCATTTGGCATAGCCAGATCAGGACCTAACATAAGGACAACTCAGAGTATGCTATTCTGTTCTTCTGAAATAGGCTTCTTTAGACCTGTGTAGAATAAATKATGGATTTATTGTGAAGGTGTAGGCTATATTACATGGATTTATTAGACATTTTAAAATGTAGATGTTCCAAAGGTCTGCATCAGTGGCTTGTAGGCTATGTGTGGAAGCCAGGAGATGCTAAATGTGTTTATGTTAATTAATGGTCAATTGCTGTGAGACCGACAGTTATTTGCTTGACGATCACCGACTGACAAAATTTCGTGACCGCCACAGCCCTAGTCATGACAGTGTCATGACCATATAATAACAGGTTATGTCAACTGTTATGACATAATATGACACAGTTATGACCGTGTCATAACGTGTTATGACGCTGGGTGTCAAGTAAATTGTTACCGAAATGGTAAAGTCATCAAATAAAATAAATGTATATACACAACAACTGAAATAATTTATGAAGGTAATGTGAATCAATTATTAACCATAAGTGATAAGCAGTAATGGGCAGTCATTACCATCGTGGAACTTTTATTCATTGTTTTATTCTGTGTTGTTACAGCATTCAACCCACATAATGGATAGTGCATTTAATGATTTAAAAAAATTATCGAACCGAAACCGATCCGACCTCAAAAAGCATTAATCGCTCAGCACTATAAAGTATACATGCATCATGGTTACATTCGTGTGCGTTTTTGGGTTGTACAGTATGTGTTCTGCTCTACTAGTTGGACATGGCATGAATAGTGCTTTGCTTTGACTGTCACTCAGATGGCAGAATTAATTGGGCCTCCTGTTGAATTTCTAATTCATGCTTGTTATTCAGATTGAACTAATATTGAATTTCAAAGCATTTTTTTGTAGTATACTGTCTGATGTTTGTACTATATGAGTGTGTGTTGTGTTTATGCCACTCTTTCATCTGAGTGAAATAAAGAGACATACCAATGCCTAGCAGCTCTCCACCACAACTGATCTCAGTCTGGTATGGATCCTTTATTGAGTGATGATGTGTGGGATGACGAGGCAGAGCAACAGAGGAAGATGGAGAGAGAAAGAGAAAGAGAGAGAGAGGGAAGAATGATCCATAGTGATTGATTAGAGACATGGGAAGTAGTTCACCAGACACAGTGCTCCCTGACAACACTGTCTGATGTACACCAGCTCCATATCCTAAATCCTCACTGTGTAAGATAGCAATGTCCATTTTCAGCTGTATTCCTCCGCCTCCACTGCTACACTGCTTAATCTGAGTCATCCTCTGCTGTGCCTCTGCCCTGGCTAGGCTACCACACACTATATCTCATTCTGTATCTAGACCTGTGTGGAACTCTGTTTTTCTGCCTACATGCTGACTGATAAATACCACTGGCATGTTGTTGAATTGTACTCTAATGCTATTCTTGAAGGCCGTTTTAATACTTTTTCAGTATAGACTTTTAGTTTGTGCACATAGTTTCACATCGGTCTCTGCCCCTGCTGGTCCCTCCCTACCGTGTAGTAGTAGCAGCAAGTGTTCTTTGTATCCCTGCCTGCCTGTCTCAGAGTCTACGGTATAGCCTAACAGAGGACACKTCAACACTGGAGGTGATATAACATCCCAGGAGGATAACCTGCTGTTTCCCTCCTCTCTCTCATGTCTTTCTATGAATATTAAACAGAGAAATAGAGCGCGTGGAGCCCGTCGTACCAATAATAACACTCTCACCTTCCTTTTCCTCTGAATTGTGTGTGCCTATCCTTAACATGCAGGGAACRGCAAATGGAAATTGGAATTGCTTGCTGGATGGCGTGGCGGGCAGTTGAAATCCCACAGCTATTGTTTATCCTGATGAAATAGATCAACACTATTGGAATTGTACGTTACACATTCATTCTTCCTTCTTTATTTTACACTTTTATATCCTTTGGAGAACAGTTGCGGTATAGTTTTGACCCTGACAAAGTTAATTTCCTGGTATGGAGTCATTTTAATGAGGATGAGCCCTGATGAAAAATGCAAAACTCACAATGCATTAGGCTGGGTTTTTCCACTGTTGTTAAAGCATCACTCGGTGTCTCAAAAGCTCTGCTCCACACAGACTTAGTTCTTAACTGACTTGTCTAGTTAAATAAAGGTAAAAAAAAAAAAATGTGCTGTGGTCCATCCATTAACAAGAAGTAGATGTAAAGTCTGCTTATTGATTTAGACATGGAGTAATGATTTGTGTGTTTTTGCATTTGTCTTTCCATATGTCTGTATGTGTCCATCATTGTTGATGTTTATTCTGACCCAAGCACTGTTGTGTAACAATAGCCAGTGTTGACTTAGCCTTGCGGTCCCTGCACACGTATGCACAGTGACCACAGCATTCTGGCCTGGATGGGGGCCCTGGCCAGATTTGAGCTGTCCTGAGTTGGCAGGTTCTTAGCATGGAGGGGCCCCTATAGTGATGTGTCTGTCTCAGAGAGTAGGTCAGTCAGAGCAGAGGGCTCAGCCTCACCAGCCCCCACTGTGCTAGAGAGCTGCTGTTGCATTCCACACATTGACACATTCCTATGGACAATCAGCATGACTCAAGAGTGAACCCATACCTGGGGAATGACATCGGCTAACGTGATGTCGCTAATGACACGTCGGGAATGACGCGTTGGTAATGACGTTATGGTAATGCCATAAAAACACTAATGATATGTCTTTGGGAAGACCAAACCAACACAGGGCTCACGTTGTGGAACCTTAAGTCTCAATGTCAGTAGCCTACTGTATATTTATGATTCTAACTTAGATCTGTTTTAGTGCTCTCCACAGACCGCTGCATAATGGTTGTTGTTCTGTACTTGAAGGACAGAGCAGAAATAGGCTMTAGTACTGTATGTGCTTGTTACACTAAAATCAGCCAGGAAGCCTTTAGCATTACTCTTATGGGTGAATTCCCAGTAACTATACAGTATATGGGTTGTAGGTTGTGGGTTGTCAATATTTTACCCGGGTTGTCAATATTTTACCCACTGGCCAGTGTTTTAGTGACAGGCCAGTCTCCAGGGCTGCAGATGGATTCCTCTCCACAGTGGTGGTGCCCACATTACTCTCCAGTTCTGTCTCCTTACTGCAGTCTCTGGGTAGAGGATCGGCCTATCAGAGAGAACTAGTGGAGGGAAGAAAACAACATTACAGCAGCATATTATTAGGAGCTGTACAGCCAGGGATGTGTGCTCATATGGATATGAGTACTCCATCAGCAAGTCAACTGGGCCGAAAATCATCTACAGATGTACTTGACAGTAGAGCAGATCACATACACAGGCTTCAATTAAGAAATGCTTTTGAAACAGACAGTTAGGCATCGACGTGTAGTGTACAACCCACCTAGACACGGCTCCCTATTCCTAGACACTGTCACATATAGGATGGAAACCATCGTTTTGTCTCTATGCTGTCACACACGTTCAGGTCTGAAGAGTGGCTGATGTCTGAGGAGCACAGACTCAGAACTCATTCCCGTCAAGGATTTGAAGAGCACACCGTTTTACGAACGCAGTGTCTCTCAAGTCACCTTGTTTGCCATGCATACGGTCTAATATTTCAGAGGAGTGTACGATTCAATGATAAGAGTAAAACCCAACCTAAGATACATTTCTCCATAAATAATTGCTAAGCATGTTCTTCCTTAGATAAGGAGTTACTGTAAATCTAKGGCTTCAATGGTAAGAACTGAAATTTTACTAGTGTAGGGAGGAGAGGTTTTTCTAGAATAGTTCAGTTGTGAAGCTGAGGAGCAGAATGCCATGTTAAACATGGATGATTAATGGTTGCGCTTGGTGGTGGGCATAGTAACCATTTCTGTACATACTGTAGTTATGTTCTTAGACAGCCAGGCTCTCTGGGCCTGTAGTTGGAGTGTGTTGGAGCTGCATGGTCCTTGACTGTGCCTTTCACAACATGGATTATAGAGCCCATAGGAAGACCAGCTCAAAGTCACATTAGTTAGCAGGCTGGAGCTAGAGGARTTCAGAGAGCAAGATATTTTCTTCATCATTTACTGTGGACTTTTATAACCCCTTGCCTCCACTCAACTGTATAGTCTTCAAAGTCTGGTTGATCAACATTGGTGAATCCAGATTGTTGGCTAGGTGAAGATCTGACTGAATGTGCTCTCAGTTGGAGAGTTCACATGCACGTTGTGGCAGGTGGAGAGAGAATTGAAAAGTTAGTGAATGGGTGAAAAGAAAAGAGTCCTGCATAATGGAGAAGTATACTTAACCCTGCTTTGCTGTGCTGAATCTGCCTACTGCGGTTGAATAAGTGATAAAAAAAGGAGTGGGGTAGAGGACAGCTTCCCTACTGTCCCAACAGAGGACATGTGGCAGTAAATGTGAGGATGTGGCAGACTTTTCTGTGAGGAGAGAAAGGAGAGATGCATTACAGGTTTTATTACCCTGCTCTCCTCCTCCTTCCCGACATCAGCATGGGGMMGGMGGGGMMGGTGGGGYGGGMGGGGGGMGGGGGGGGGGGGCAGAATCGATACATGAGGAGACCCCCTCCCCCCTGCTAAGTCTCTCACCCCTCCCCTGCAACTCCTTCCTTCCTTAGGTCAGTTTCCCCCCTGGAGAGAGGAAGGGGGAGAAATATGCATTGATTTTATACCTGAGATGCATTGTGTTGGGCTGCTTAATGATGTGCAGTATGTGGCAGTGTTAATTTCAAACACCAATTTTCAGTGGCAGTTGACTAGATGATAACTGACTAAATAGACCCAGAAAAACTATAACTTAACTAAAAATATTTTTKATTTCGGTTGACGAAAACGATACGTGACAACATTTTTTCTGTAACTAAAATCTGACTAGTCAAAGGTTTTTGGACATGTTGAGAGCTTTTCAGTCATATTAGTTTGGTCCAATCAAAAGCATGCATGATATTAGCAGAATTGTAAGCCTTTCTAATTGCAGTGTTGCAATGCTGTTATTGGTGGAAAATAAATACCATGCCCAGGTCATTCACGAGTCACCTCTCTYCCCGTCAGCCGTTTTCCATCAGGCAGCAACAAATAATGTATGTAAATAAGGAACACGCCATGGCTACTCTCCCAGTGGTAAAAGCTCCCAGTAGAAAAAGGGGCGACGTTTGAAGCCACTTTACTTATGTCGCTTAAAACAAGAATGAATGTAACGTTTCCACGGGAGAAGTCAGCGTTTGCACCCACAAGTTGACGGAGAAAAATGCTACCAATATATACAGTATATATATATATATATATATATATATATATATATATATATATACATACATACATACATACATACATACATACATACATACATACATACATACATACATACATACATACATACATACAAACAATCAGGTAATAACAGATTGATAATGCTAGCTAGTTAGTTTGCTGCAACCTATCAGATCTGTACTTATGACAGAACTTTGATTACAGTATGTCAACACAATGTCAAGGGGTGTGATTTTTAATCTGCTGCAGAGTAATGTGTTCTTCTGCCAAGTTGGCTGTTGGGAAGAGAATCATGCGATAGGATGTTGTGCATAAAAATATGTTTGTAGGACAAAGCTATGTATCTTTTTGCACATAGAAGTCAGACATTTATGTGTACTATATGTTACTGAGGCAATAAAAAGGTGATGTGACTAAAATGTAAATGGTACTTAGTTGACAAAAATGGCCCAATGTTTTTGTCATTTTTACAGTAACTAGACTAAATCATTATTCAAATGACAAAAAATGTCACTAATACTTAATGATATTTGAGTCAAAATGACTAAGACTAGACCAAATCTAAAAAATAGTGGCAAAATTAACACTGGTATGGGGAGAAACATGCGCTCGTAGTTCACAAAACTCAATCAGCGATTTAATGCGATTTCTTCAAAATGGATGGCAACAGCTATTGATTGAAAGCCACCAATGCATGAAGTGGTGAAACAAGATCATGTAGTAATTGTGTTTCAGCCTCCATTTGATGTCTGGTGCCTGTCTGACGTAGGGATCATCTGAGCCAGACTTCAGTATGGAAGGTTGATCCAGGGCTTGGAGGTCTCATTGCCTTGTAGTTKATTTTTTTTATTGCAGAAAAAKCAGTATACATACATACAAGAAGTATACAAACAGACAATTTTACCCCCATATGCTTGGGGGTACAACAAATTACAGACTATACAAAGACCTTAAAAGAAACACACATATTGATTGTTTTACCAGCGTTCTTATTAGAAGAATGTTGAATGGTCTTAATGTACTGCTCAAATTCCTTATAGAAAACACGGAAGAGTTTTTTTTATTAGTGAATTTACATTTATGAATATTACATTTTAGCGCAATTGTTTTTCTGTCACGCCCTGACCTTAGAGATCCTTTTTATGTCTCTATTTTGGTTGGTCAGGGTGTGAGTTGGGGTGGGCATTCTATGTTTTTGTTCTATGTTTTCTATTTCTATGTGTTTGGCCAGGTGTGGTTCTCAATCAGAGGCAGCTGTCTATCYWTGTCTCTGATTGCGAACCATACTTAGGTAGCCTTTTCCCACCTGTGTTTTGTGGGTAGTAGTTTTCTGTTTTTGTGTCTGCACCAGACAGAACTGTTTTGCTTTCGGTCTCCTGTTTGTTGTTTTTGTTCGATTTTGTTTTTTTGGATTAAATCATGAACACTTTAAACGCTGCACCTTGGTCCACTCTTCCTTCAGCCCACGAGAAGCGTTATATTTTCTTTATCCTTATTATGGTTCAGGAAAAAGAGCAGCACATTCTCCCATAAAAAAACTAAAGTCATCAAGAATATGAACAATTACAAAACTATGAATATCTTTCCATCATTTTTTTTTTTTACATGTAGACAATGCCAAAGTAAATGCAAAACTGTTTCTGGATGCTCAACACAAAYTACAATAAATGTTAATGTCTTTTTGGAGTTTCTTCTGGTAATGATTCGCAGGGTAATACTTATGGATCATTCTGAAAGAGATCTCTTTGARCTTGTTAACAAGCAGGTATGTGTGGTAATAACCAGACTTTTTCCCAACAGATATTATTGACAAATATAATCCAGTAATTTGTGACATAAGGAATGGAAACAATATCCCTTTGAAATAAAGCACCTATAGATCTGTTCTGAGGGAGCAAGGAGAAACKATTTTTTCCTATTGGTGAGTCAACTGTATTAAGCGAGGGTTGGTCAGGAAGGTGAGGTCTGGCTACACCTCTGAACAACATGAGAGTTCCAGATGGAATAGCATCAAAGACTATAACAAACTCTCTTGGTGTAACAGGGATATTGTAAAGAGAGAAAAATTCCTCATAATTGAGTAACAATGCTTCTGCATTAAAAAGTTGACTCACCAGCAGGATATGATTATTGAACCAGTTCTTTAAAAATAAAGACTTGTMTCTATACAAAATATCATTATTGTTCCAAATGAAATACCTATGTGGGGYAAAATMATGTTTATATATTAATGACCACGCTAAGAATACCTGTCTATGAAAAGCAGATAATTTTGTAGGAATCTTATCAATGTTATAAAGTAACATAAAATTGAAGCCACCAAAATGGGAGAAGATATAATGAGGGATGAAATTCCAAATTGAAGTTGGATTCTTTAAGAAATGTTTAGCCCAATTTATCTAAACTTCTTAGGGCTGCAATCCCGGTAACAGGATCGATATGACAACAGCCAGTGAAAGTGCAGGGCACCAAATTCAAACAACAGAAATCTCATAATTAAAATTCCTCAAACATACATGTGTCTTATACCATTTTAAAGGTAATCTTGTTGTTAATCCCACCAAAGTGTCCGATTTCAAATAGGATTTTCAGCGAAAGCACACCAAACGATTATGTTAGGTCAGAGCCAAGTCACAGAAAAACCCAGCCATTTTTCCAGCCAAAGATAGGAGTCACAAAAAGCAGAAATAGAGATAAAATGAATCACTAACCTTTGATGATCTTCAGATGACACTCATAGGACTTCATGTTACACAATACATGTATGTTTTGTTTGATAAAGTTCATATTTATATTTTTAAAAATCTGAGTTTACATTGGCGCGTTACGTTCACTAGTTCCAAAAACATCCAGTGATTTTGCATAGCCACATCAATTTACAGAAATACTCATAATAAACATTGCTAAAAGATACAACTGTTATGCATGGAATTTTAGATCCACTTCTCCTTAACCAACCTCCAGACGAGCTTCAATGCCATACAACTCTCCTTCCGTGGCCTCCAACTGCTCTTAAATGCAAGTAAAACTAAATGCATGCTCTTCAACCGATCGCTGCCCAAACCTGCCCGCCGTCCAGCATCACTACTCTGGACGGTTCTGACTTAGAATATGTGGACAACTACAAATACCTAGGTGTTTGGTTAGACTGTAAACACTCCTTCCAGACTCACATTAAGCATCTCCAATCCAAAGTTAAATCTAGAATCGGCTTCCTATTTCGCAACAAAGCATCCTTCACTCATGCTGCCAAACATACCCTCGTAAAACTGACTATCCTACCGATCCTTGACTTCGGCGATGTCATTTACAAAATAGCCTCCAACACTCTACTCAGRGAATTGGATGCAGTCTATCACAGTGCCATCCGTTTTGTCACCAAAGCCCCATATACTACCCACCACTGCGACCTGTATGCTCTCGTTGGCTGGCCCTCACTTCATATTCGTCGCCAAACCCACTGGCTCCAGGTCATCTATAAGTCTTTGATAGGTAAAGCCCTGCCTTATCTCAGCTCACTGGTCACCATAGCAGCACCCAACCGTAGCACGCGCTCCAGCAGGTATATTTCACTGGTCACCCCCAAAGACAATTCCTCCTTCGGCCGCCTTTCCTTACAGTTCTCTGCTGCCAATGACTGGAACGAACTGCAAAAATCACTGAAGCTGGAGACTCGTATCTCCCTCACTAACTTTAAGCACCAGCTGTCAGAGCAGCTCACAGATCACTGCACCTGTACATAGCCCATCTGTAAATAGCCTATCCAACTACCTCATCCCCATAATGTTATTGATTTGATTTATTTTGCTCCTTTGCACCGCAGTATCTCTACTTGCACACTGATCTTCTGTACATCTATCACTCCAGTGTTCAATTGCTATATTGTAATTATTTTGCCACTATGGCCTATTTATTGCCTTACCTCCTTTATCCTACCTCATTTGCACACACTGTATATAGACTTTTTCTATTGTATTATTGACTGTATGTTTGTTTATTCCATGTGTAACTCTGTGTTGTTGTTTGTGTCGCACTGCTTTGCTTTATCTTGGCCAGGTCGCAGTTGTAAATGAGAACTTGTTCTCAACTAGTCTACCTGGTTAAATAAAGGTGAAATAAAAAAATAAAATAAAAAGTAAAGCATCAGGGAACTTGGTTAGCCAATGGAGAATACGCTTTTCCAAAGATTCAAGTAAAGGATCATTTTTAAGTTTGGAATTGTACCTATAAATGTTGGTAATAATAATGATGATGTTGTTACAGTTGATAACAAGACAAAGAAAGTGACCAAGAGGGTCACAGTCGGAGTGCAAAATACTTCCATTGAAATGATTCTTTAGAGTGATAACTCCAGCAGAGCGTTCAGAACCATGAGAGAGACATGCATCATTTCCCCACTGAGATCTGCAGAAGTTGACATCGGTAGAAACTGAATGAGACTCTTGAAAAAAAACAAATCTGTTTCAAAGTGTTTTGAAAATAAAAAATAAGGCTTTGCGCTTTACATTATTTCTTAACCCCCAGCATAGAGTGAAACTATAGACAACGACAAAGTGGAATATAGAACAGAAAGTACAACGAGCTAAACAACATTCACAAATCGAGTTAGAATGAAAAGAAACCAGCGTTGCACACCATATACTGTAGATATAAATTATTGAGTGAGAATAGTTTAGCGTAACAAAGATAACTGCCAGAACAAGAAACAACAAAGAGCTTGCTCACTGCCTATACTGCAGGTAAAAATAGCATAAGTGAGAGAACAAATAAAATAGCAAATATCAATTTCTCCAGTAGTTTTGTGCAGTTAGAACGAAAGTTAAATCACCTTAGAGCCGGGAGTGGGATCTGCTCACATCAGAGGTAGCTATTTACTGTAGGTAGCCTATGTTGACCACCAGGCACAGTCTATGACTCCTCAAGGAGGAAGGTTGATTTCGGATCCGTTGATGAAAGCGCGCCCTCCAATGAAGTAAGCCACTTTTTCCTCTTTTCGTGCTTTTTCCACAGCTGGCCACAGTTTCTCTCCTTTCTCTGTCTGCTTTCGAGAGGTCTTCAGCAAACCACAGGTTGTTGTCACGTAGGAAGGTTGATTTCTTAGCTCCTTTCCAAGTGGCATCCCTGTAGATCCATGATGTGAACTGGAGAAGGACACATCTGGGCTTGGAGTCACCCTGCCTTCTCGTGCCGAGGCGATGTACAGTGTCGACAACATCTGCTAGCTTAGCCTTCTCCCCAGGTAGGATAGCTTGGCAGACTTTGATTGTCTCTTGCCGCACGTTCTCCCCATCTGCCTCGGGAACTCGATACAGTCTCAGATTCCACCGTCTTGAGTAGCTTTCGAGTTCCGCGATTCTTCTTTGGCACAAGTTAATCTTTCCCTCCTCCTTTTCGACACACTTTTCGATGTGGGTGACCTTAACATCCTTGATTTCCATGCATGCAAAGTCAACTGTTTTTTTTAAGCCCTCGATTTTCATTGCGTTGTCGCCGACCATTTACCCTATGACATCGGACCTTGTATTGATGAGCCTGGAAAGAGTGGCGATAACATCATTATTGGCAGCGGCATCTGGGCCCAGTTCAAACATGCCTTTCTTGGAAGCTGGAGGTTTGCTTGGGGTTATAGGCAAAGAAGGAAAGTCCTCGTCTGACACGTTAAGTGTCATAGAGTCTGTCAGACCAGTATAGTTGTGGCAGTTGTCAATCAAAGCATTTGCCTCCTGTGTAACGKCATTGGATGATGGCGGAGCATTGCTAGCTGAGGAGGTAACCATAAGATTTCTCTTTCTGTCAGCACGCTATGACATTTTGGAAAATATKATCTTAAATTATCAGTAACCTGGTGGGMTTTTTTGTAACAGTATTTTTATTGGAATTTCACAATTTTCACCCATATTAAGAGATATAACAACAGAGACAAAGCAAAACAGCACTCACTTACACATACCTGCGTATATATATATATATACACACATATACATATATATATTTACACATATACATACACATACATACACACATACATACATACACACATACACACACACACACARACATACATACACACCCAAACATACGTACACCATTTTCCTCTCCCCGCTCGGCGCTTCTCTCACCCCATCCCCATCATTGCGTCCCTTAATACATACATTTTAAACAAACTTACAAACAGAAATTAAACAAAAAAGCTCAGTTTAAACCAAGAAGTTAGGTTCCACACATGGAACGTACAGTGTAATTCTGAAATACATAGATCACCACCATTCTAAGAGAATCCTTGCAGCATAATAGCTGATACCTCAGGTTCTAGGTAATTTAGATAAGGTTCCCATACTTTGTAGAACTGAGCTGTTTTAGAATGCAATGTACATGTCAGATATTCCAGAGGCACCCATTCAAATAGTATCTTATGCCAATCTTTAATAGAAGGAACCTTATCACTAATACACTGTAAAATGATGTTTTTCCTCGCTGCGAAGGAAAGGATGTTGTAAAGCCTCCTCTTACCCACAGAAGTAACATGCCTACTAGGGAGACCCAACAGTAAAGAAACTGGGTCCATTTCTAGATCAACCCCTAGGATCTTTTCAATTTCTTGCAGAACACCAGACCAGTATCTTTGTATTTTGGTACATGACCATAAACAATGTGTTAGGGTGCCTGTATCAGTTTTGCATTTAAGACACTGAGGAGAAGAGGAAGAGGGGCTAAAGGCATGTCTGCGATTTGGGGATATATGCAATCCGTGTTTTATTCTTAATTGGATTGCTCTAGTACGATTACATATAGATATTGTTTTTGCATATCTCCAAATGTCCTCCCACCTCTCTTCGTCAATAGTAACAGACAATTCTCTCTCCCACACTTGTTTCACGCTCTGTGTGTCGACAGCAGAAAAGGACCTTAAAGCATCATAAAACAGACATTTCCCTTTGTGGGAAAAAAAGCATTCTTTCAATGACAGACATATCAGGGTTACCAATTAAGGTGGTGCTCTTCACAATATAATGTCTTACTTGTAGGAAGCGGAAAAAGTCCTGCTTTGGGAGTCGATATTTCTCGAACATCTGCTCAAATGACAAAATCTTATCAGCAAATAAGTCATTTAGTCTGCGTATACCCTTATAAAGCAAAAAGTTAAAGCCAGCATCCAGCAATCCTGGACCAAATCTGGGTTGTTAAGAATTGGGGTAAGAGCAGAGGTTAGTTTGGACCTTCCCAGGAAGCGTTGAACTGACCTCCATACTTTGAGTGTGTTAAGTGTAATAGGATTATTGCAGTGATCTTCTACAGACTTGAAACTTCTGAAAAATAAAAGATCCTGTAAAGGGGTATTTTGAAAGAGAAGTCTCAATGTCTAACCAAATAGAGGAGTCATCGTTTGTGATCCAGTCAGAAATATAACATAGGTGGGCACACCACTGATAGAACCTGATATTGGGCAGATCCAAGCCACCCATATAACTTGGCATCGGCAAACTTAATGATGGTGTTGGAGTCGTGCCTGGCCGTGCAGTCATGAGTGAACAGGGAGTACAGGAAGGGACTGAGCATGCACCCCTGAGGGGTCCCTGTGTTGAGGATCAGCGTGGTGGATGTGTTGTTACCGGCCCTTACCACCTGGGGGCAGCCCGTCAGCAAGTCCAGGATCCAGTTGCAGAGGGAAGTGTTTAGTCCCAGGGTCCTTAGCTTATTGATGAGCTTTGAGGACACTATGATGTTGAACGCTGAGCTGTAGTCAATGAATAGCATTCTCACATAGGTGTTCATTTTGTCCGGGTGGGAACGGGCAGCGTGGATTGCATCATCTGTGGATCTGTTGGGGCGGTATGCAAATAGGAGTGTGTCTTGGGTTTCTGGGATAATGGTGTTGATGTGAGCCATGACCAGCATTTCGAAGCACTTCATGGCTACAGATGTGAGTGCTACGGGTTGGTAGTCGTTTAGTCAGGTTACCRTAGTGTTCTTGGGCACAGGCACTATGGTGGTTTGCATAAAACATGTTAGTATTACAGACTCGGACAGGGAGAGGTTGAAAATGTCAGTGAAGACACTTGCCAGTTGGTCAGTGCATGCTCACAGTACACGTCCTGATAATCCGTCTGGCCCTGCGGCCTTGTGAATGTTGACCTGTTTAAAGGTCTTACTCACATCGGCTGCGGAGAGCGTGATCACACAGTCTTACAGACTGGTGGTCACATGCATTTTTCAGTGTTATTTGCCTCGAAGCGAGCATAGAAGTAGTTTAGCTCATCTGGTAGGCTCGTGTCACTGGGCAGCTCTTGGCTGTGCTTCCCTTTGTAGCCTATAATGGTTTGCAAGCCCTGCCACATTCGACGAGCGTCAGAGCTGGTGTAGTATGATTCGATCTTAGTCCTGTATTGATGCTTTGCCTGTTTGATGGTTCGTCYGAGGGCATAGCGTGATTTCTTATAAGTTTCAGGGTTAGAGTCCCGCTCCTTGAAAGCGGCAGCTCTTGTCTTTAGCTCAGTGCGGATGTTGCCTGTAATCCATGGCTTCTGGTTGGGGTATGTGCGTACGGTTACTGTGGGGACAACGTCATCGATGCACTTATTGATGTTATTGATGTGTTGTACTCCTCAATGCCATCAGAGGAATCCCGGAACATATTCCAGTCTGTGCTAGCAAAACGGTCCTGTAGCTTAGCATCTGCTTCATCTGACCACTTTTCCCGGCCTCTAGGAGGGCCACCTCTGGTTGAGTGTTTTCTTGTTTGCTTATGGCGGAATACAGCTCATTCAATGCTGTTTTAGTGCCAGCCTCTGACTATGGTGGTATGTAAACAGCTACGAAAAATACAGTTGAAAACTCACTAGGTAGGTAGTGTGGTCTACAGTTTATCATGAGATACTCTACCTCAGGCGAGCAATAGCTCGAGACTTCCTTAGATATTGTGTACCAGCTGTTATTTACAAAAATACATAGTCCGCCGCACCTTGTCTTACCAGACGCCGCTGTTCTATCRTGCCGGTYCAGKGTATAACCAGACAGCTTTATGTTGATAGTGTCGTCGTTCAGCCACGTATCTGTGAAGCATAAGATATTACAGTTTTGAATGTCCCGTTGGTAGTTTAATCTTCCGCGTAGGTCATKTATTATATTGTCCAAAGATTGAACGTTTGCTAGCAGAATGGAAGGAAGTAGGGGTTTATTCGATCGCCTACAAATTCTCAGAAGGCAGCCCGCCCTCCGGACCATTTTTCTCCGCCTCCTCTTCAAGGGAATCTGGGCCTGTTCCCGAGAAAGCAGTATATCCTTCGCTTCGGCCTCGTCAGACTCGTTAAAGGAAAAAAAGGATTCTGCCAGTCCGTGATGATTCATCGCAGTCCTGATGTCCAGAAGTTATTTTCGGTCATAAGAGATGGTAGCGGCAACATTATGTACAAAATAAGTTAAAAAATAAGTTACAAACAACYCAAATAAACAAACAAAAAAACACAATGGGTTGGGGGCACGTCGGTTCCGGGCCCGTAAAACGTCTGCCTTCTTCTCCGACGCCATCTTACTTTTCAGGTCAGTGCTTCTGTCTTCTCCTCTCTCATCTAGCCAGCTGGAATATCTATGGGATGAGACAGCCGTTAACCCATCCCAGATTAACCCACTTAATTAACCCACTATAGCAACCCTATCAGAGAAGCCTTGTAACTAAGCGTGATTGTTAAGTTGGTCGTGGAAAGTGAAGTTGTGGTTATTGATGTACTGTGCACATAAAGTTGATGGAAATCTTAGATTTGAGGGTATAATTCAATGTATGTAATGGAGAGCATGATATTTAAGCAATAAGGCCCGAGGGTGTGTGGTATATGGCCAATATACCACGTCTAAGGGCTGTTCTTACGCACGACGCATCTCGGAGTGCCTGGATACAGCCATTAGCTGTGGAATATTAGCCATGTACCACAAACCCCTAAGGTGCCTTATTACTATTATAAACTGGTTACTGAAGTAATTAGAGCAGTAAAAACAAATGTTTTGTCATACCCGTGGTATACGYTCTCATATACCACGGCTGTCAGCCAATCAGCATTCTTGGCTGGAAACACCCAGTTTATAATGGCTGTTACATCACATACACAAACAGAGGAACAGAGTGTGCTTGTATGGGCCTAATGAGTCGTTAGGCTGATGACATCACCCCTGTGTGTGGGCCTACAGTACACCCAAATTCCAAGACCCACATTCACACTAAGGGTGCTCTGTTGACTGCTCTGTAAACTCTCTCTCCTATAATGATTGGTGTTGTGTGAGGAGAAGACTGGGTTGTTTGCAGTCACCCAGTACACTGAAGACTAGAAACTGTGAGTCTCGTTCCCATATCATATAGTCCTGGCAAGTGAGGGAAAGAGACTGTAGACTCTCCCTCTGTCTCATTCACGCCTCCTGCTCTGTGACACAGCCATTAGCTGCCTCTCTACGTGTCTGCTGGAGCTGACACAGGACACCAATCAGCCTGCCTGCTGCCAGAGAGCGACGCTGTCTCTCTCTCTCTCATCCCTGCAATTACTCAGCTAATGCAGATTTGMCAAACAAAGTGAACATGTGAGTGTGTGTTGTCCTTCACATTAGAGCTCTATGCCCGTATCCACAAAGCATCTCAGATTAACGCACGTTTTGTCCTCATCAAGCTTTGATTATTTGAATCAAAGCTTGATAGTGCTAGGGCACTAGTGCAAGGGCAAAAACCAAAACGTGCACCCAGGGGGCCCCAGGACCGAGTTTGGGAAACTCTGCCCTAGGGTATCAACAGATCACTGAGGATGAAGTCATACTGTAGAATTGTCAGGGTGAAAAGTGCTGTGTCATTCAGAGGGTTCTGGATYAAATAACCAKAGTCAGTTAAGAACAAATTCTTATTCAAAATGACAGCCTAGGAACAATGGGTTAACTGCCTTGTTCAGGGGCAGAAAGACAGATTTTTACCTTGTCAGCTCGATCTAGTAACATTTTACTGGCCCAACGCTCTAACCACTAGGCTACCTAGTGCCCATAAGAGCAGGGCTGCCAGAAAAAGTGTGGCGAGGCGGCATTTGCCACAGCACTTTTCAATRAGGTGTCGCAGCGCCGCTCCATTTTTGATTTAGTTGAATAAAATATATTGACGTATAGCGTTAAAAAGAGGGGCAAAGTGATTATTTTTTTTTTACCAGTTTGCCATTTTATCAACTTGTGCACAATTTCGCTTTCAATTCACATCGGAGTGCTGCTGCAGGCTCTGTGCGTGTCTTGACTAATCAGATTCACGGAAATCGCAGTTTGCGCGGGGCACAAAGCTCAAGGCTTGCTCTCCACATTCCTCCAGTATTTATTTAGCAAGGGTGATAACACATCACTCCCGACAGACACAAGCAAATACACTCACATAAATATAGCAACCTATATACCTAAAGATGTGCAATCTGACATGAAGTATTGCATGGTTCCCCAACTGACGGCCCGCAGCCCCATAAGTTTTCTAAAAAAAGTATTTGATCCCCTGCTGATTTTGTTCGTTTGCCACTGACAATGAAATGATCAGTCTGTAATTTTAATGGTATGTTTATTTGAACGTGAGAGACAAAATACAACAAAAAAATCCAGAAAAACGCATGTCAAAAATGTTATAAATTGATTTGCATTTTAATGAGGGAAATAAGTATTTGACCCTCTGCAAACATGCCTTAGTACTTGGTAAAACCCTTGTTGGCAATCACAGAGGTCAGATGTTTTGTAGTTGCCACCAGGTTTGCACACATCTCAGGAGGGATTTTTGTCCCACTCCTCTTTGCAGATCTTCTTCAAGTCATTAAGATTTCGAGGCTGACGTTTGGCACTCGAACCTTCAGCTCCTCCACAGATTTTCTATGGATAGGTCTGGAGACTGGCTAGGCCACTCCAGGACCTTAATGTGCTTTTTCTTGAGCCACTCCTTTGTTGCTTGGCGGTGTTTTGGGTCATTGTCATGCTGGAATACCCATCCACGACCATTTTCAATGCCCTGGCTGAGGAAGGAGGTTTTCACCCAAGATTTGACGGTACATGGCCCGTCCATCGTCCCTTTGATGCGGTGAAGTTGTCCGTCCTTAGCAGAAAAACCCCCCAAAGCATAATGTTTCCACCTCCATGTTTGACGGTGGGGATGGTTTCTGGGTCATAGGCAGCATTCTCCTCTCCAAACACGGCAAGTTGAGTTTGATGCAAAGAACTCCACTTTGGTCTCGTCTGACCACAACAGTTCACCCAGTTGTCCTCTGAATCATTCAGTGTTCATTGGCAAACTTCAGACGGGTATGTATATGAGCTTTCTTGAGCAGGGGACCTTGCGGGCGCTGCAGGATTTCAGTCCTTCACGGCGTAGTGTGTTACCAATTGTTTTCTTGGTGACTATGGTCCAGCTGCCTTGAGATCATTGACAAGATCCTCCTGTTTAGTTCTGGAGATTCCTCACCATTCTCATGATCATTGCAACTCCACGAGGTGAGATCTTGCATGGAGCCCTAGGCCAAGGGAGTTTGACAGTTGTTTTGTGTTTTTCCATTTGCGAATATCGCACCAACTGTTGTCACCTTCTCACCAAGCTGCTTGGCAATGGTCTTGTAGCCCATTCCAGCCTTGTGTAGATCTACAATCTTGTCCTGCATCCTTGGAGAGCTCTTTGGTCTTGGCCATGGTGGAGAGTTTGGAATCTGATTGATTGATTGCTTCTGTGGACAGGTGTCTTTTATACAGGTAAGAAACTGAGATTAGGAGCACTCCCTTTAAGAGTGTGCTCCTAATCTCAGCTCGTTACCTGTATGAAAGACACCTGGGAGCCAGAAATCTTTTGATTGAGAGGGGTCAAATACTTATTTCCCTCATTAAAATGCAAATCAATTTATAACATTTTTGACATGCGTTTTTCTGGTATTTTTTGTTGTTCTCGTCTCTCACTGTTCAAATAAACCTACCATTAAAATTATAGACTGATCATTTCTTTGTCAGTGGGCAAACGTACAAAATCAGCAGGGATCAAATACTTTTTTCCTCACTGTAAGTTTTCTAAAAATTATATATAAAAAATAATAGAGACGAGATCGTATAAAAATGTAAGCAAGGTTTGAAATGATTATCTTTTAGTCAAACATTATATCCGTTTGGGCTTCTTGGGGTCAATTGGCAGTCTACAAATGATTTGTAATTATGTTCCCGGCCCCCCGACCATCCGCTCAAGAAAAAAATCTGCCAATTGCTAAATCTAGTTGATGATCCCTGATGTATTGCATGGAAACTAGACTATTTTTCAGTCTGATCAGCAGCGGCTACATAGTCTAGACAATTATGCGCCCTGTCCCTCTGTCCAGTGGAAACAAATCGGTAACGTTGTGTATTTATTGCCCATTTGTTTGAGAAAATGTGAATGGGATCAAATTTGGTTCCAACTTCAAGCTGACTAGGCTACCTAGACTTTATCAACACAAAATTATTAACTGGAATTAATCAATAAACACAACAGCTGACAAAGACTGACAAAGGRCTAGAGTTACATAGGGCAGGACTACACAATACAAACCAGCATAAAGCAAGCTCAGCCCTGTGAGATGTCTTGTCCAGTCATGTTGGTTTCTCTGTGTCTGTGTACAAGTACAGTACAATGTTGCTGCAGTTTGACAGGGTTTTCATCCTCCCCAAGGCCAGGAGTAAAAAAACAAACATGTGACCTAATTACAAAAACTCTTTTAATTATAATTGCCACACCACTCTGGGACCTGTGGTGCCACTTCTGCATAAGAGGAACTACTCAGATTGAGACAAATTGGTGACTGAATGGGTTCCTTTTATTTCTCCAGATACACTTGATTTATATAATACAGACCATCAGTTAATGCCATTCATCACCTTTAATTTAGACAAAATGGATATAACTGCAGAAAAATGAAAACATTTGAAACTTACAACAACAACAAAAAAGAAACCAAATGTATGATTTGATGTAACATAGTGTTTCCTTGAACATTTATATATGAAAGAACATTCCCTGTTATCCACTTTTAGGCCTTGTCAAAAGTTGGGAAGTGAATACTTAGTTTCTGATTGACTTGGGTAATGACCAATGGGGCAGAGTTTTTACCGTCATTGTCAGTGCCGGTGCTGAAGAATGGATAAAGTTTAGCAGGTTTTAAAGCGTAATTGGAGAAAGAATAGATATGAGACCTGTTGTCCACATCATAGAAGGAGACCTGACCCTGTTCATAATCAATATAAACCCCTATCTTCTGGGGCGTCTGATTAAGAGAGAGGASGACAGGAAGCTTATCAAGAGCTATATACTCATTCTCACCCCTCATCCATAGAGCCAGGTATCCATTGTCAGGGCCCACAATAGTTATTCCCTTCCTGTTGATGGATTCTGATGCCACTCCTAAAGCCCAGTCAGTCTTTCCTTCCACCTGCACCTCATAGTAGAATCTCCCTGAGGAGAAACCCTCCTTTCCTAGGACATTAACAACCAAATCAAACCTTTGAGGGCTGTCTGTGACATTTTGCCGGAGATCTCCAACTCTCACTTGTTTCCCGTCTTCAGAGACGATGAGGTAGGGATGTGCTGTATCAGGGTCCAGAGTCACATTCACTGCACACTTCTTGATCCTTCCCAACTCAGCAGCAGACAGCCTGTTCTCTTCACTATCGAGTGCTTCCCTCAGCTTGTTCACAGCTCTCCTCATAGCTCCAACACTGGGATCACTGTGAACGCTGACCTCAGACCAGTCGATGGTAGCCGGTGGGGTACACAGGGATGGGAACATCTGGAGAAGGTGGAGGTGGTCTTCAGTGTGGGAGAGCTGCTCTAGCTCATTGTTTCTCTTCTGTAGCGTAGAGATTTCCTGTGATATCTTTAGAATGTGCTCTACAGCCCGGGTTGCTGCTGCTTCCTGGTTCTTCTCAATCTCCTCAATTACTTTTATGTAGGTCTTCTCAACGAGCCTTGCTATTTCAGTCAGTAACAGCACTGTGTCCTCTTTCTCCCTCTCCACATTTTTCTCACTGAGCTTTGCAGCGTGTGCGATCTCCTTTACCTTCTCATGTCGGTCCTGGATCATCAGCTGCATTTCCACCCTCACTTTTTTGACGTCTATCTCTCCACACTCYTCCCRTGTGTGGACATAGTGGTTCTTGTCCTTGCAGAATGGATACTGACCAGTTTGGCCGCTTCCACAGGTGTGTCTGTCTTGATTCATGCTGTACTCATACTCCAGGTCTTCCTCCTCKTCATCGATGTCAATATCTTCTTCGAATTCGTCCAGAGTAGCGGTGCATGTCAGGCACACAGATAACAGCAGGTACAACAGGCTGGCATTCAGGGCCCTCCCTATCCTATTGTTGTTTGGTGACATGGCTGGGAACAAGAAAACACAGTCATGTTTTAGTTTAGTTTAGCTTCGTTTTTGTTCAGTCTATCTAGAATATGAATGCAAAGCCCCATTTAAGAACTGAAACTTTAATGACTGGTATATATCCATGTAGAGATAAAGGCAGCATTGGTTACGTGTATTCTCTGGGAAAAAAACTTTGCTTGGCCCATGTTGGCTCAGTCTGCCAGTCAATGACTTATGCATCATTAGCCTGGTTAAATTGAAAACATAACAGAGAGGCTAAATCTCAAACTGAACAAATCTTCTAGAAGTGACTTTGTTGAGCTACACAATCAATTTGAGATGTTTTAGGATGATTTGGACAGAGTGCTTGAAAAATGCTTATATACACTGTATATACAGAAGTATGTGGACACCCCTTCAAATGAGTGGATTCGGATATATCAGCCACACCCGTTGCTGACAGGTGTATGAAATCGAGCACTCAGCCATGTAATCTCCATGGACAAACATTGGCAGTAGAATGGCAGTAGAATGAACTGAAGAGTTCAGTGATTTTCAACGTTGGACCGTCATAGGATGCCACTTTTCCAACAAGTCAGTTCGTAAAATTTCTGCCCTGCTAGAGCTGCCCTGGTCAACTGTAAGTGTTGTTATTGTGAAGTGGAATGGTCTAATAGCAACAACGACTCAGCAGTGAAGTGGTAGGGCACACAAGCTCACAGAATGGGAACGCTGAGTGCTGAAGTGCCTAGTGCGTACAAATCGTCTGTCCTCGGTTGCAACACTCACTACTGAGTTCCAAACTGCCTCTGGAAGCAACGTCAGCACAATAACTGTTTGTCTGGAGCATAATGAAATGGGTTTCCATGGCCGAGCAGCCGCACACAAGCCTAAGATCACCATGCGCAATGCCAAGCGTTGGCTGGAGTGGTGTAAAGCTCGCCGCCATTGGACCATGGAGCAGTGGAAACGTGTTCTCTGGAGGGATGAATCACACTTCACCATCTGGCAGTCAAACAGACTAATCTGGGTTTGGTGGATACCAAGAGAACGCTACCTGCCCGAATATATAGTGCCAACTGTAAAGTTTGGTGGAGGAGGAATAATGGTCTGGGGCTGTTTTTTATGGTCCGGGCTAGGTCACTTAGTTCCAGTGAAGGGAAATGTTAATGCTATAGCATAAAATTATATTCTAGATGATTCTGTGCTTCCAACTTTGTGGCAACAGTTTGGGGAAGCCATTTCCCGTTTCAGCATGACAATGCCCCCGTGCACAGACTGGCCTGCACAGAGCCCTGACCTCAACCCCTTCGAACACCTTTGGGATGAATTGGAACGCTGACTGCGAGCCAGGCCTAATCGCCCAACATCAGTGCCCGACCTCACTATTGCTCTTGTGGGTGAGTGGAAGCAAGTCCCCGCAGCAATGTTCCAACGTCTAGTGGAAAGCCTTTCCAGAAGAGTGGAGGCTGTTATAGAAGCAAAAGGGGGACCAACTCTATATTAATGCCTATCATTTTGGAATAAGATGTTCGACGAGCAGGTGTCCACATACTTTGGTCATATAGTGTAGGTAACATGACTTGKATGGGATTTGTGCCACAAATGCTAAAACTTCAGCATTTGAAAACAGTGCCAGGCCAAGCATGGATTGCTGTCATACCTTGTATCAACACCAAACACATACAAACACTTCTCACTCAGGACGCAAATAATAATTGGGATGCCAGTGACCAAAAAGTTGAATTTATCCTGGGGCATATTACCGTAATTTCTGGACTATTAAGCGCACCTGAATATAAGCCGCACCCACTGAATTTTTTTAAAATATGTATTTTGTACATAAATAAACCGCACATGTCTATAAGCCGCAGGTGCCTACCGGTACATTGAAACAAATGAACTTTACACAGCCTTTAAACGAAACACGGCTTGTAACAAAAATAAATAGGCTTTTAAACGAAACACGGCTTGTAACAAAAATAAATAGGCCTTTAAACGAAACACGGCTTGTAACAAAAATAAATAGGCTTTAACGAAACATGGCTTGTAACAAAAATAAAAAAATAGCATTAAACAGTATACCTACCAAGAAAGTCATTGGTCACTATCTTCCTCCTCCTATGCACTGAAACCACTGAAGTCATCTCCTTCGGTGTCGGAGTTGAATAGCCTCAGAATTGCTTCATCTGATGTTGGATCGTTTTCATTGTCGCTCTCGTCACTTTCATCCGGAGGCAAATTCACCGCTGAGCTCATGCTGCCCTCTTCAACACGCAGCAGTCCAGCCTTTCGAAACCCGTTGATGATAGTGGATTTTTTTGACAATGCTCCACGCTGTCAGGACCCACTGGCAGACTTGACCATAAGTTGCTCTTCGAATGCATACAGTTGAAACACCTCGGCCGTCTGCTCTCTGTGTGTTGACCCAGTCTTCAAGCTCATTTCCTAGTTCGGGCCATCTGCTTTTCTTCCCTCTGAAAGCTTTTGTTGTCTTTTTGCACTGAGTCAGTTCCTCACGCTGCTGTTTCCAACGTCTTATCATCGACTCATTAAGGCCAAGCTCCCGTGCAGCAGCTCTATTTCCTTTTCCAACAGCCAGATCGACCGCCTTCAACTTGAAAGCTGCATCATATGCATTTCTCCGTGTCTTTGCCAMGATGAGGGTGACAAAATGACTACCGTAATCAGAATGATGGGAAGTTTGAGCGCGCTCAATTTACGTCACATTATGTGACGGTGCTCAGTTTTTTGGCGGCATGAATCTTGTGAAAGCGGGAAAAATCCATAAATTAGCCGCGTCATTGTATAAGCTCGAGGTTCAAAGCGTGGGATAAAAGTAGCGGCTTATAGTCCGGAAATTACGGTAGTAGGATACTACCATGAAATAACATTTGAACTGTATAATGTATTGTAGATAATCCACAATTTATCTACAAAAGTTTGCAATGTCCAATCTATACATTGTATTTCTATTAAAGCTACAATATGTAACTTTTTAGGCGACACATTGAAATGTGGGACATACATCTTAAATTCTCATTGAAAGCAAGTCTAAGAAGCAGTAGATATGTTCTATGCTTGCTATTTCTATGCGTCGKYTTCTTAAGTTTTATTTTTGCGTCTTACTTTCAGCTTCAAACAGCTGAAAAGACAATAATTGTTGGTTATGGGAAATATATTTCACAGCGGTTTAGATGGTACAATGATTCTCTACACAATGACTGCTTGTTTTGTCACATAAACTGAAATTAGGCGAACTATTAACATTTTTACAACCAGGAAATAGCAGAGTGATGTCTGCATAGTGCARCTTTAAAGCGTTAAATGTCCCCTTGGTAAATAAACTTGTCCACTCACCTGATTATGTGTTTGCCTCTAGTAGTGTCTCAGTTGGCTCTCTTCTTTCACTTCACATGAAAGAGGATTACTTTATATCCAGTACCTGGCCAGGATAGTTTCACTTTACTATAATACCCTGACGTCAGTCATACCAGCATAAAATATGTATTTCCTCCTCCTCCCACTTATTATAAAGAACTATTGCATAACATCAACTTAAAGGAACTCAAGTTAAATATGAACTTAACTCAAGTCGGTGCACATAGCAATGCACATTATATAATTTGTACTTAATACAACACCCTAAATCATCAAACCACTAGTTCAGTGAACTAAACCACGGACTCCATGGCAGCCCAGTATATAGGACATGAGGCCCTAATGAATCTTTATGGAGAGCTGGAGACAGAGGACTGGGACACATCTCTTTCCATGCAGACACACACACCCTTATTTACCACATGGCTGCCTGGAGTTTGACAGGTCCTATGTGGTTCTTAACAGCTTTATGCATGGATGGAGGCTGAGAGGCTGTCACAGCCTCAGGGGATATCAAGACTCAGGATAAGACTCAGATGCAGACACAGATGCAGACACAGATGCAGACACAGCAAAGGGCAGGTCGAGGACAGGCAGAGGTTCCTAATCCGAGTCAATAAGGGACAGAACAGCAGGCAGGCTCAGGACAGGCAGAAAGGTTAGAACCAGGGAAGACTAGAAAACAGCAAACACGCTGGTAAGACCTGACAAAACAAGACAAACTGTCAAGAGACAAACAGAAAACGCAGGTATAAGTACACAGGGGATAATGGGGAAAAATAGGAGACACCTGGTGGGGGGTGGGGACAAGCACAKGACAGGTGAAACAGATCAGGGTGTGACAGGGGATCAGGTTAAGAGACATAAGGTGCAGATTTTTTGGTTCTGAAATCTACAGAAGAGACAGGAAGGACAATGACAATATTCAGAGTCACATATCTGTAAAGCTTAGAGAGGATCTCATGACAAATGCTGTTGAAGTAATATGGCTACAGGTTCACCTGCCTCACCTAAAACCTATTATTGTGGGAAGTTGCTATAGACCACCGAGTGCTAACAAACAGTATCTGGATAATACACTGATTGTACAAAACATTAGGAACATGACATAAGACTGACTAGGTGAAAGCTATGATCCCTTATTGATGTCACCTGTTAAATCCACTTCAGTCAGTGTAGATGAATGGGAAGAGACAGGTTAAAGCCTTAAGACAATTGAGACATGGATTGTGTATGTGTGCCAAGAAAATACTTGTATGCACAATGCAACTACAATATATTAATTCCACACTCTCAGAAAGACAGAATGGACCCTATTTGTGCTATAAGCAAATATAATGTCAATAATTGTATCTGGTACTATATTGAGCAGCAAATTCAACCTATTTGATACCCAGGTCAATTAATAACCCTTTACCTCAAATTAATCACAACGAATGATTACCGATATCATATGTACTATTAGAGGCAATCTTCCCCTCAAACTCAATATGACTGTACCCGTCTAGCATGAGATCGGGTTTCACGCATGGGGGAGATACGTCTTCACATTCAAAACTCAGTGCTAATGTACTCTCAGTACAGTTCAGGACAAATACACAACCCCAACAGGCAAATTAGAGATGCACATTATTTGGGCATCTCTGACAATATTTGCACAGAGACAGAATTAGCAATTGTTCCAATTGGATCAGACATAGAACAACTAAGTTGCACATACACTGCTGGCCGTCTAGTGGCCAAATATCACTAAAATTGCACCGTGGGCTGGGAAAGAATTAACATTATGGCGCAGCTGGTTGCTGCCTTAGTGCAAAATAGATACAACTAGCATGACTGCTACACTAGGAAAACGAAAAAAAAACATGTTTTTTCTTCTGCTATTAATCTTCTTACCCGATTAAATGTTATATTCCTCTAGGCGCCCATTCCTGTTCACATTTCCACAAACGTCAAAATGTTTCCCTTTCAAATGGTACACCAGAATAGACATAATCCCTTCTTAGCTTCGAGAGGGGAACTGGAGACTGCAGCGTCAGTTAAGATTTTGAGGTTATGTCAATGTTAATGTTGAGGTGGAACATTGTTTGTGAAAAGGGGTCCGATCCTCTCACAGGTAAGAGATACCTTAATACACTTTTTTCAGGTCTGCAAAACTGAGCACTCTCCTCAAACAAATAGATGCTATTTCTGTCACTGTAATAGCTACTTAACAATTGGACAGTGCAGTTAGCTTCTCAAAGAGTTTAAAGCTTTCTGACAATATCACGTATTTGGTCTATGTCTTATGTCTTGTCCTGGGGGAAATGTTCTTGTTACTTACACCTCCTGCTAATCGCATTAGCCTACCCATGTAGCTCAAACGTCCGCGCAGGGGACCCCACCAATTCCTGAATAGTGTTTTATAGTCGCTGTCAACTCCTGTTTAAATTGATAGCTCCGTGGCAATAGCCCTTCGGGCATACTAGTTAAAGTAAACTTCAATATACGCATTCATGTTGGAGTATTCCGACCTGGGCCTTGACTTTTTTCCAACATTTTGAATTAAGTGTACAGGCTTTTTATTTTAAAATGGATTAGAAATTATAAGATTGTTTTCGACATCAAATACCTACACACACAAATACCGTCCATAAATGATGAAGCGGAAACAAATATAGAATATATATAAATAACATAAATAAATGGAAATACTTACTTTACATAAGTATATCTCAGGAGGCCTTTTGCTAGATAGAAGACTTGAAAATTGAGGCTAGGTGCAACCTGTTTTCAGATTAGATCATAAAAAAATATTTAAAAATAATGCACGCTTTATTTAACCAAGGTTAGGTCTAGTTGTAGAAACAGTTCTCGAATTTGCATACTGCGACCTGGCCAAGATAAAGCAAGATTAGCAGTTTTCGAACACATACAGTATCAACAGCAGAGTTACACAAATGGATCTAACAACTTGATTGGAGTACACCTGTGGTCACTTCACTTGATTGGGAATGAATTTTGGAGGCACACACTTAGGCCCCACAGTTGATAGTGCATGTCAGTAGTTCCAAAACCCTATGCATGAGGTTCAAAAGAAAAACTGTGCTGTAGAACGGCTGTGCCGAGACAGGATTGGTGTCGAGGCACAGATCTAGGGGAAGGGTACCAAAAAATGTCTGCAGCATTGAAGGTCCCCCAGAACACAGTGGCGTCCCATCATTCGTTAAATGGAAGAAAGTTTTGGAACGCACAGACCTCTTTCTAGAGCTGCCGGCCCGGCCAAACGGAGCCGCATTTTGGGGAGAAGGGGCCTTGGTCAAGGAGGTAACAAGAACCAATGGGTCACTTTGACAGAGCTCCAGACGAATA
>NC_036866.1:37815365-37820522 GCF_002910315.2 Salvelinus sp. IW2-2015
ATTCAGAATGGGCAAGACAAGGCCTCCCGGGTGGCGCAGTGTGTCTAGGGCACTGCATCGCAGCGCTAGCTGCGCCACCAGAGTCTCTGGGTTTGCGCTCAGGCTCTGTCGCAGCCGGCCGCGACCGGGAGGTCCGTGGGCGACGCACAATTGGCCTAGCGTCGTCCGGGTTAGGGAGGGTTTGGCCGGTAGGATGATCCTTGTCTCATCGCGCTCCAGCGACTCCTGTGGCGGGCTGGGCGCAGTGCACGCTAACCGAGGGGCCAGGTGCACGGTGTTTCCTCCGACACATTGGTGCGGCTGGCTTCCGGGTTGGAGGCGCGCTGTGTTAAGAAGCAGTGCGGCTTGGTTGGGTTGTGCTTCGGATGCATGGCTTTCGACCTTCGTCTCTCCGGAGCCTGTACGGGAGTTGTAGCGATGAGACAAGATAGTAATTACTAGCGATTGGATACCACGAAAATTGGGAGAAAAGGGGGTAAAATTCAACAAAAAAAAAAAAGAAAAAAAAAAGAATGCAAGACAAAAGATTGAAGTGCCTTTGAACGCGGTATGGTAGTAGGTCCGAGGCGTACCGGTTTTAGTGTGTCAAGAACTGAAACGCTGCGGGTTTTTCACACAGTTTCCCGTGTGTATCAAGAATGGTCCACCACCCAAAGGACATCCAGCCAACTTGACACAACTGTGGAAAGCATTGGAGTCACATGGGACAGCATCCCTGTGGAACACTTTTGACACCTTGTAGTCCATGCACCGACGAATTAAGCTGTCTGAGGGCAAAAGGGGGTGCAATTCAATATTAGGAAGGTGTTTGTAAGTTTTTGTGCACTCAGTGTGAAATGCTTGATGGTGTATATGATACTAACAGAGGTATAGTTTCTGCCTTAAAATTACATAAAACAATTGACTACATTAGATTTTTGTTCCTACTTATGTACACAACTGTCTGTTCAAACTAGAGGTCGACCGATTAATCGGAATGGCCGATTTAATTAGGGCCGATTTCAAGTTTCATAACAATCGGTAATTGGCATTTTTGGATGCCGATTATGGCCGATTACATTGCCCTCCACGAGGAGACTGCGTGGCAGCTGACCACCTGTTACGAGAGTGCAGCAAGGAGCCAAGGTAAGTTGCTAGCTAGCATTAATCTTATCTTATAAAAAACTATTAATCTTAACTTAATCACTACTTAACTACACATGCTTGATGATATTACTAGCTTGTCCTGCGTTGCATATAATCAATGCGGTGCCGTTTAATTTATCTTCGAATCACAGCCTACTTCGCCAAATGGGTGATGATTTAACAAGCGCATTCGCGAAAAAAGCACTGTCGTTGCACCAATGTGTACCTAACCATAAACATCAATGCCTTTCTTAGAATCAATACACAAGTTAAAAAAATTCAACCTGCATATTTAGTTAATATTGCCTGCTAACATGAATTTCTTTTAACTAGGGAAATTGTGTCACTTCTCTTGCGTTCTGTGCAAGCAGAGTCAAGCAGAGTCAGGATATTTGCAGCAGTTTCGGCCGCCTGGTTCATTGCTAACTGTGACCATTTCTTCCTAACATAGACCGTAATTAATTTTCCAGAATTTTACATTAATTATGATATAACATTGAAGCTTGTGCAATGTAACAGCAATATTTACTTAGGGTTGCCGCCCGTTCGATAAAATACGGAACGGTTCTGTATTTCACTGAAAGAATAAACGTTTTGTTTTCGAAATGATAGTTTCCGGATTTGATATATTAATGACCTAAGGCTCGTATTCCTGTGTTTATTATATTCTAATTAAGTCTATTATTTGATAGAGCAGTCTGACGAGCGGTGGTAGGCAGCGGCAGGCTCGTAAGCATTCATTCAAACAGCACTTTCCTGCGTTTTGCCAGCAGCTCTTCACTGTGCTTCAAGCATTGCGCTGTTTATGACTTCAAGCCTATCAACTACCGAGATTAGGCTGGCAATACTAAAGTGCCTATAAGAACATACAATAGTCAAAGTATATGAAATACAAATGGTACAGAAAATAGTCCTATTCCTATAACTTCAACCTAAAACTTCTTAACTGGGAATATTGAAGACTCATGTTAAAAGGAACCACCAGCTTTCATATGTTCTCATGTTCTGAGCAAGGAACTTAAACGTTAGCTTTTTTACATGGCACATATTGCACTTTTACTTTCTTCTCCAACACTGTGTTTTTGCATTATAAACCAAATTGAACAAGTTTCATTATTTATTTGAGACTAAATAGATTTTATTTATGTATATATTAAGTTAAAATAAGTGTTCACTCAGTATTGTTGTAATTGTCTTCATTACAAATAATATTATATATATATTATATATATATATATATATATATATATAAATCTGGTACTTACAGGTATACAAGAGAAAGAAGGAGAAGTTCTTGAATCTGTAGTTAGAGAGTTCCTCCTTACAGCGCTTCAGATTCCACGCGAAGTTATCGACAAAATTCAACTCGAACGTGTTCACCGCTTCGGACAGAGATGGCAGAGGTATGAACGCCCAATCGTTGCCAAATTTGCTTTCTTTAAAGTTAAAATAATGGTTAAAAGCCTGGGTTAAAGACTTGCTGGCACCCAAATTAGCATGAATGACAAGTTCCCGAAGGAAATTGCAGAACTGCGTAAAGTTCTGTATCCAATTTTCAAGGAAAATAAATTAAAAGGGAAATGAGTAGCTCTCGTCGTCGATAAACTATATATTGATAACCAGTTGTTCAGAGACACAAAGACTACTCCATGGCTATTTTAAAAATTACAAAGCTATTATAGATGAGGAAAATGATGAAACACAATTCTAGCCCAGTTATGGATAGTAATAATACAACAAAAAATATATATTTTCTATATATCTTCAAATATAACTAATTGGAAGACAAAAGCACCAATTCAACATGGTGAAGATAAAAACTCAGTAAACAGAAGGCACAGTATGTGTGGATGGATGGTCTGGTGTGTGTTTTTTGGGAATGTTTGGGAAAGTGTGGTGTTGAGTGAGAAAGGAAATAGTTGCATATCCCAGAACCAATGTATTGCCTTGAGCGGGGGTGTGAGAGAGCTTGCAATGTTATTCAGATGATGGATATACTTTTTATAATGAATTATGCATCTTATTTATTTATTTATTGTCCTATCATGGTGGAAAGCCGCTTTAAAATAAATTATACATTTAATTTTTTATTGTCCTATCATGGGGAACAATTTTTTTTTTTTTATATACATCTAATTTATTTATTTATGATCCTATATTGATGGAACTGTCCACAACCCTATACCCTAGACAGCCACTTGAATGACCCAGATACTAAGGAGAAGTCCCTAACTGTTTTATGGGCTTGCTGTATGCTGTCTGTATGCAGCCAAAATGCAGTCAGAGACCTAAAGCAGCACTGCCCCCTCAAGATTCTGAGCCTGCTTGGCAGGGTTGGTCCTGCAAAGCCAAAGCCCCATAAAGGGAGAGCATAATATACAAGGAAATTCTCTAAGCTGCTAATGAGAACCTTGACGACCTAGCCGGTGGGGATTCCGGTGGGGTTCCCCCACCCAGGCAGTGGCAGTGCTGGCAACACTAGCTGCAGTAACCCATGGGGAGGGGGTCACACTCAGACATTCAGAGAGGGGGTATATTATTGTGACCCTGGTGGCACAAAATCAAAAGTCTGACTGCATGGAGATGCTTGGGAATATGGTCAATACGGGGGACCGTGTTGTGGGTGTTTCAGGGGAAAGGGGTACATCTGACCTCCATCATCTAGGATGTGACAATGGTTAATAAAATCTCCCCATTTCTGCCCATTTTTTTGCACAGCCTTGCAGGCCTTCTCATACAGCTGCTACTGTAAATGCATTTGTAAATCAAGACCTTTCTTGTGTTGGGCTCTGGGATGGTGCAACTGTTGAGAATGTGAGCCTATCGTTGTGTTGGGGAAAAGGGTTGAGTGTGTGTGGGTGTATGTGTGTATCCCACAACTGTTGCGAAGGAGTAAAATATGTTAGGGGCAATATAGGATGATTCACAATAATTGTTTGCTAATATAATAATTGCTTGCAATAATGTAATTTTGGTAATGGCGAGACTGGTGAGAGGTAAAATCCTTTGCATAAATTGCCTATTACAAATATGAATAGCTAATTATGGAAAATAAGAAACAGGATTTTAAATATATATATATTTGTTGATGGCTATATATAATACAAATCGAGGTGAGGGCGATGTAAATGCATTTGGCTGTTGATCTACTTCTGTTCTGTAAATGGCACTGTGTGCTCTTTTCGAAGGATGGATCCCAGTCTCTTCAGGGCTATGGGATCTGGGGGGTCGGGGGTGGTCTGCCGGGCATTGGGATGACAACCCAACTTGGGATGAGGAGGGCTTTTAGAGGGTGGAATAGTGGGGACCAATTGGAGGTTTACTTAGTAGCAATGCAAATATCATGGTACAGCTATATAGACACTTAATCATCATGATACTTTATAATGGTACGTTTACAAACATATATTTTGATAAATAGAATTGAAAGTTGTGTCTCATTATGGTAAGTGGTGAAATAAGTATAGCCAGCTACAATTGTAATGGCCTAGCAGATAATAAGAAAAGGAGATCAGTATTTACCTGGCTTAAAGAGAAGGAATATAATATCTATTGTTTACAGGAAACTCATTCAACAATTTTAGATGAAGTTTTGTGGATAAAGGACTGGGGGGGCGAAATATATTTCTCCCATGGGCAAAGAAATTCAAAAGGGGTGATGGTATTAATTAACAGTATTTTTGATCCAAATGTGCAAATTGTCCAAACAGATCATCAAGCTAGATGGATTATTTTAAATATGTTATTGGACAATAAACAGATATGGCTTATTAAGCTATGCGGTCCAAATAATGATGATCCAATCTTCTTTGAAAATATATATAAGAATTGATCAACTCCACAAGCAACACTAGACTCTATTATTATGGTGGGAGATTTTAATACGGTCTTAAATACTTCTATGGACCGGAAAGGAAATCACACTACAAACTATTAACCTCAGGCACTTAAGGAAATCATGAATGTCATGGATATATTGGAATTAGTGGATATATGGAGGCTTAAATACCCTGACCTAGTGAGATATACATG
>NC_036866.1:37820547-37892072 GCF_002910315.2 Salvelinus sp. IW2-2015
CATGTGTGTGGGTGATTTATTTTCTGTTCAGTGTTTTTGATTTTCACCGTTCAGGACTGTTTTCGTTTCGTTCTCGTTATTTTGTTTTGTGTTCATGATAATAAATTATCAAATTATGGACACTTACCAGGCTGCCGCATTGGTCCCTCCTCTTCTCATTTCCAACGACGAGCGTTACAGAATCACCCACCACAACCGGGACAAGCAGCGTTGATACCCAGGAGCAGCGGGTTCAATGGACTCCTGGACTTGGCGAGGAGATCTTGGATGGCAAGGGACCCCTGGGTACAGCCGGGAGAATATCGCCGCCCCCAAGCAGAGCTGGAGCAGCGAAAGCCGAGAGCAGGTTATGAAGGAGCAGCACGACAGCGTGGCGGAAGCCGAGAGGCAGCCCCAAAAAATGTATTGCGGGGGCACACGGGGAGTGTGGCTAAGTCAAGTAGGAGACCTGAGCCAACCTTCCCGTGCTTACGTAGGGAGAGAGGTGGTCCGGGCAGGCACTGTGTTATGCGGAGAAGCGCACAATGCTTCCCGGTGCGCTACATGCCGCTCCTGCGTATCGGCCGCGGCTAGAGTGGCATTGAGCCAGGTTGCTATGAAAGCCAGCTTCAGCTCATCTGGTCTCCCAGTGCGTCTCCCGGCCCGGGAGTATATGGCACCAGCCCTATGCACGGTGTCCAAGATTCGCCAGCACAGCCCGTGCGGTCTGTTCCACCCGCTTCACTGGCCGCGGCTACAGGGAGTATCCAGCCAGGGAAGGTTGTGCAGGCTCGTGCTCGAGACCTTCAGTGCGCCTCCACGGTCCGGTCTATCCGGTGCCTCCTCCACGTACCAGACCTCCGGTGGCAGCCCCACGCACCAGTCTGTCTCTCCGTGTCCTTCCTCCAGGTGCTCCCGCCTGTCCAGCGCCGCCTGAGCCGCCCTCCTGTCCAGCGCCGCCTGAGCCGCCCTCCTGTCCAGCGCCGCCTGAGCCGCCCTCCTGTCCAGCGCCGCCTGAGCCGCCCGTCTGTCCTGAGCCGCCTGAGCCGCCCGTCTGTCCAGCGCCGCCTGGAGCCGCCCGTCTGTCCTTGAGCCGCCTGAGCCGCCTCGGTCCTGAGCCGCCTGAGCCGCCCGTCTGTCCTGAGCCGCCTGAGCCGGCCCGTCTGTCCTGAAGCCGCCTGAGCCGCCCGTCTTGTCCTGAGCCGCCTGAGCCGCCCGTCTGAGTCCTGATCGCCTGAGCCGCCTGAGCTGCCCGTCTGTCCTGAGCTGCCCGTCTGTCCTGAGCTGCCCTCTGTCCTGAGCTTGCCCGTTCTGTCCTGAGCCTGCCCGGTCTGTCCTGAGCGCCTGAGCCGCCCGTCTTGTCCTGAGCCGCCTGAGCCGCCCGTCTGTACTGAGCCGCCAGTCTGTGCTGAGCCTGCCTGAGCCGCCCGTCTGTCCTGAGCGCCTCGTCTGTCTGAGCTGCCCGTCAGTCAGGAGCCGCCTGAGCCGCCCGTCAGTCAGGAGCCGCCTGACCGCCCGTTCAGTCAGGGAGCCGCCTTGAGCGCCCGTCAGGTCAGGAGCCGCCTGAGCCGCCGTCAGTCAGGAGCCGCCTGAGCCGCCCGTCAGTCAGGAGCCGCCTGAGCCGTCAGGCAGGCAGGACCGCCTGAGCCGCCCGTCAGGCAGGAGCCGCCTGAGCGCCCGTCAGTCAGGAGCCGCCTGAGCCGCCGTCAGTCAGGGAGCCGCCTGAGCCGCCGTCAGTCAGGAGCCGCCTGAGCCGCCCGTCAGTCAGGAGCCGCCTGAGCCGCCCGTCAGTCAGGAGCCGCCTGAGCCGCCCTTCAGTCCGGAGGCGCCTGAGCCGCCCGTCAGTCCGGATCTGCCAGGAGTCTCCCGCCCAGTCCGGAGCGGCCCCTAGTCCGGAGCTGCCCCTCCAGTCCAGAGGCGCCCCTCACTCCAGTGGGGTCCTTTTATTTTAGCTCTGAGGAGGATAAACGAGGTGTGTTATCGATTACTACTTCCTTTCGTTATTATCGTATTAACCCCTCGTTTCATGTGTCTCTCTCCTCAGGCCGGTGTAGCTGGTCCCCTGCAGGACGGTGAGGTTCCGGAGGTCCCTCCGCCCCCTCTGGACATCGAGGGGTCCCCGGCGTACACGATACGGGCCATTCTGACTCGAGAACGCCGGGTGAGGGCCTGCAGTACCTCGTGGACTGGGAGGGGTATGGGCCGGAGGAGAGGTGCTGGGTCCCGGTGGGGGACATATTGGATCCATCTATGCTAAGGGAATTCCATCGTCTCCATCCGGATCGCCCGCGCGCCTCGCCCTCCGGGTCGTCCTCGAGCGCGGTGTCGGCGCGCTGTGGGGAGCCACGCGTCAGGGGGGGGGGGGTACTGTCACAAAATATCACCGAAGGTGGCTTCCCCTTCCCCGTTTCGGGTTGGCGCTCGGCGGTCGTCGTCGCGGTCTACTAGCTGCCTACCGATCCTTTTTTCCCTTTTTGTTTTTGTTGGGTCTAATTGGTTTCACCTGTTCCTTGTTTGGGTTTTTGGGGTTGGGTTATTTTAATTCAGTTAGCCCCGCTGTGTTCGTGCGAGATTGTTTTGCTGTAGGTGGTATAGGAGTGTCTCTGTTTTTTGTATGTCCACTGTACAGTATATGTACCTGTGTAGTACATTATTTTTGGAGTGTTTACGCCTGTGTTTCTGCGTCACCCTCGTTTTGCGCAGTATTGTACGGAATAAAGTTTTTTTTCCGAATCCTCTTGCTCTCTGCACTTGACTCCCACACCATCACTCTACGCACCGTTACAAAGATAAAAAATCTAAAACATACGGGTTCTGTAAAATGTAATAGGTTTCAGAAATTTTTGTGAAATAGCACAGTTTACAAATAGAAATCAAAACGGATGGACATCATCCAAACATCATCCAAACAACAAACAAATATAACTATTGTAAAATAGATTGTGTCTGTAAAAATGTGTATAAGATGTATAAACTGAAGGTAAAGCCTAAGTGTTATTGTTTATTAGTTTACTCTAATTTGGGGAAGTGTGGTAGGGTTTGCGGGGAATAAGAAAGGTGTATATTTTTTATGTATATCTATATAGGTATGCGTATGTGTATATGTATGTGTATGTATATGGATAATATAATATTTACCAAAAAAAGATTATGGGGATTGTCACGCCCTGACCTTAGAGATCCTTATTATTCTCTATTTTTGGTTAGTCAGGGTGTGACTTGGGTGGGAAAGGTCTATGTTTTCTATTTCTTTGTTTTTGGCCGAGTTGTGTTCCCAATCAGAGGCAGCTGTCTATCGTTGTCTCTGATTGGGGACATATATAAGTTGTCATTTTCCTTTTGGGTTTGTGGGATCTTGTTTTCGTTTAGTGTCTGAACCGTGAAGCACGGGGTGGCAGCATCATGTTGTGGGGGTGCTTTGCTGCAGGAGGGACTGGTGCACTTCACAAAAATAGATGGCATCATGTGCAGGAAAATTATGTGGATATATTGAAGCAACATCTCAAGACATCCGTCAGGAAGTTAAAGCTTGGGTCGAAAATGGGTCTTCCAACTGGACAATGACCCCAAGCAAACTTCCAAAGTTGTGGCAAAATTGCTTGACAACAAATCAAGGTATTTGGAGTGGCCATCACAAAGCCCTAACCTCAATCCTATAGAAAATGTGTGGGTAGAACTGAAAGGCATATGCGAGCAAGGAGGCCTACAAAACTTTGACTCAGTTACAACAGCTCTGTCAGGAGGAATGGGACAAAATTCACCCAAATTATTGTGGTAAGCTTGTGGAAGGCGGGCTACCCGAAACATTTGACCCAAGTCAAACAATTTAAAGGCAATGCTACCAAATACTAATTGATTGTATGTAAACTTCTGACCCACTGGGAATGTGATGAAAGAAATAAAAGCTGAAATAAATCATTCTCGCTACTATTATTCTGACATTTCACATTCTTAAAATAAAGTGCTGATCCTAACTGACCTAAGACAGGGAATTTTTACTAGGATTAAATGTCAGGAATTGTGAAACTGAGTTTAAATGTATTTGGCTAAGGTGTATGTAAACTTCTGACTTCAACTGTACCTTAATAGAAAATGACTCAAGTGAAATTCACTCAGTAAAATACTACTTGAGTAAAAGTCTAAAAGTATTTGGTTTTAACTATACTTAAGTATCAAAAGTAAAAGTAGAAATAATTTAAAGTGACTTCTATTAGGCAATCCAAACAGCACAATTTTCTTTTCTTTTTTAATATATATACGGATAGTCAAAGGCACACACCAACACTCAGACACAATTTACATATGAAGCATGTGTGTTTAGTGAGTCTGCCGCATCAGAGGCAGTAGGGATGACCAGGGATGTTCTCTTGAAAAGTGTGTGAATTTAACCATTTTCCAGTCCTGTTTAGCATTCCAAATGTAACAAGTACTTTTGGTTGTCAGGGAAAATGTATGGGTAAAAAGTACACTATTTTCTTTAGAAATGTAGTGAAGTAAAAGTTGTCAAAAATATAAATAGTAAAATGTTAAACGTTGGTGCACATCCGCTGGATAGGGAGCCATTTCTTATGTTCAACATAGGAGGGCAAAGCACAGGAAGTAGCTCTTTCAGTAGTTTTGTTCGAATAGGGTCCAGTATGCAGCTTGAAGGTTTAGAGACCATTACCATTTTCATGAATGTGTCAAGAGATACAGGATTAAACAACTTGAGTGTCTCCATTGATCCTAGGTCTTGGCAGTTCTGTGCAAACTCAGGACAACTGAGCTTTGGAGAAATACGCAGATTCAAAGAGGAGTCGCAATTTCCTTTCTAATGATCATGATCTTTTCATCGAAGAAGTTCATGAATGTATCACTGCTAAAGTGAAAGCTATCCTCTCTTGTTGATTGCTGCTTTTTAGTTAACCTTGCGACAGTATAAAATTACATTTTGGACTGTTCGTATTCTCCTCAGTTAGGTTGGAAAAATAGGATGATCAAGCAGCAGTGAGGGCTCTTCGATATTGCACTGTACGGTCTTTCCAAGCTAGACGGAAGACTTCCAGTTTGGTGGAGCTTGGGTATTTTTTGTATACCAGGGAGCAAATTTATTGTGACAAATATGTTTTGTTTTTACGAGTGCGACTGCACAAGGTTAAATTTAGATCCTCAGTTAGGTGGTTAACTGATTTTTGTACTCTGACGTCCTTGGGTAGGTGGAGGGAGTCTGGAAGGGCATCTAAGAATCTTTGGGTTGTCTTTGGATCTTTTGTTGGAGTCTGAGCAGATTATTTGTTGCGATTGCAAACATAATAAAATGGTGGTCCGATAGTCCAGGATTATGAGGAAAAACATTTAGATCCACAATATTTATTCGATGGGATAAAACTAGATCTGGGGTATGACTGTGGCAATGAGTAGGTCCAGAGACATGTTGGACAAAACCCACTGAGTTGATGATGGCTCTGAAAGCCTTTTGGACTGGGTCTGTGGACTTTTACAAAAATGGGAATATTATCAGTGAATATTATCAATATTACCTACAAGGTCCGATAGGAATTCAGGGAACTCAGTGAGGAATGTTGTATACGGCCCTGGAGGCCTTTAAACAGTAACTGTAAAAAGGGATTGAGTAGACTGCATAGATTTCTTAACTAGAATCTAACAAAAACGTAGTCATTTTTTTTTGTAAGTTGAAATTTGTCAAATCTGTCAAATGTTAGCAACACCTCTGCAATTGCGGGATGCGTGGGGGATATGGTCACTAGTGTAACCAGGAGGAGAGGCTTGAGCCATGTTTTAGTCAGACCAATCACATCAAGATTATGATCAGTGATTAGTTCATTGACTATGACTGCATTGGAAGTGAGGGATCTAACATTAAGTAGCCKTATTTTGAGATGTGAGATATCACAATCTCTTTCAATAATGACAGGAATGGAGGAGGTRTTTATTCAAGTGAGATTGCTAAGGCGAACACCGCCATGTTTTGTTTTGCTCAACCTAGATCGAGTCACAGACACGGTCTCAATGGGGATAGCTGAGCTGACTACACTGACTGTGCTAGGGGCAGACTCCACTAAGCTGGCAGGCTGGCTAACAGGGTGCAGGCCAGGCAGCAGGCTATCTCATTGTGGTGCTAGAGGAGTTAGAGCCATGTCTATGTTCATAGATAAAATGAGAGCACCCCTCCAGCTAGGATGGAGTCCGTCACTCCTCAYCAGGCCAGGCTTGGTCCTGTTTGTGGGTGAGTCCCAGAAAGAGGGCCAATTATTTCCAAATTCTATCTTTTGGGAGGGTCAGAAAATGGTTTCATCCATCGATTGAGTTGTGAGACAATTACTCAATTTACACGCTGAAGCTATGTTGCGCTTGCTGACTTCTGACTGTTTCATCCTGGTGCCGACGTCGATAACAATATCTCTATACTCTCTACACTCGCTAGTTTTAGCCTTAGCCAGCACCATCTTCAGATTAGCCTTDACGTCGGTAGCCCTGCCCCCTGGTAAACAGTGTATGATCGCTGGATGATTATTTTTAAGTCTAATATTGCGTGTAATGGAAAGGGTTTTCAATTTGTCACAGCAAATGATGGGATGCTTCAGCGGCTTTGGCGGCTCAGACCCCGTAACGGGTGGAGGAGAGACCTGAGAAGGCTCGGCCTCTGACTCTGCCTTAATAGGGGAGAACCGGTTGAAAATTTGTCGGCTGAATGAGCGACACCGGTTGAACATGCCGACAGCATTTCTTTCCGGAAGCCTTGAAAAAAAATGTCCGGCTGCGGGGACTGTGCAGGGGGATTTATACTATTATCTGTACTTACTGCTGGCACAGATGCTGTTGCATCCTTTCCTACACTTAAATTGCCCTTGCCTAATGATTGCATCTGAAGCTGTGCATTCAACACGGCTATCCTTACTGTAGTAACCTGGTATATTTGTTTACCAATAGATGGCAGTATTGGCTCAAGACAGGGGTTTGCTTTCTGCTAGCCGTAGCCATTTCCTATGTCTGCCTATATAACCGTGATTTAAGAAGGCTTCAGGTAGCTTAAGCCAGGTGCATGAYAGAATGTTATTCTAAGTTACAATMAAATAATAAACCGTACTTACGTGCCATAAYTCATCAATCTAAGAAGCCRCTAAGGATACTACATTCACCATAAGGRGATAGTTCTCRTGTATATTATGAGTACAGCGACTGCAATGTTAATGTTACTACTTTTTCGGCTGGTGGAGGTCCTGTAGAACCATGTCCAGATAAAGCGTCCGGGGTGAAAAAGTTGAATGAAAAAGTAGAGCGAGGTAAAAACAAAGACGTTTGTAAATTTATTATAAGTAAAAAATGAAAAGTTTGGCACATAGCCAAGTAGTGTCGTGGAAATATTCGGTCAATCATATTTCACAAATACCGGAGCATGTGCATTCAAATAGACGTGTATTACAATATAACAAAAGCCGAGCTGGTTCATGAAACAACTCCCTTTCCAATCTTGGCAGACTACTTTTTCCTCCTTACTCATAGTAACTCCTCTTAATGCATCATCCCCTCTGACATTTAGCCATCGTTATCTTATTGCCTTGCACTAAGTTTAGTTTGGTTTCATATTAGGGCATGGATAGAGCCACAGCAATAGTCCAAAAATAGACATGTTCTCACCTTAAGCCAGGTTCATYTATGTAGGACCATAGTAACAGTCCTTGGCACTTTACAGAAATAACCATACATGTCATCCTGCTAACTCCTCTGAAAGGGACACCCATGTTCTGGAAAAGACCCAAGAGGTGTAACCACAGCAACAGTACATAGTTGGCCATAACACAGTTACAGGAATAACCAGCCGTGTCCACACCCCAGACAGGTGCATGTCTAATGACCCAGAGCACATATAGAGTGCACTAGTTTTGCTGACTATCCTGATATGTATAATGGCCACACATGTTCTGGAAAATTCACAATAGTAGCCACAAACAGCACAACAGCATGGAGACAAGTCCGGAAGTTGAGGGCGGAGCAATAATTCATTATTATCGAGCAAAATGGGTAAATATATCCTGATATTACTTTTTGTRCATATCYCCCAGCTCTACTGATATGTCCAAAATATTATATCACAATATTTTTCTAATTTTGGATGGTATGGCAGTATTTGCCGGTATTATACGTTTCTAGTTCTAAATATGTTTTATGWGTAGTGCATGGATGGCAATACATTCTAAATGTTTTAMACTTATTAACCAAACTAGGACAAAACTGACAGTAATGCAACGTGAGACCAGTTGTACTTAAGAGTATCTTAGCCGTTAAGCCTTACTTTCATATTTTACTTTGTTCMATTGTGCTTTTACCAATGGCAAAAGTACTTTATCTGAAACCGTCTAAGAGCAGCCCATAGGCAACAGCTTGCAGGAGGAGATGAGGAGTAGGGTTTCTACTGACACAGGCTGACTTTGCTGAAGGGCACAGTAGAACAGCAGAGCCATGGCCTTCTTTAGCGCTTGACATGTCGCCTCTCTCGCTCTCTCGCTTGGGGTAATTGAAGCTAGGGTGATGGAAAGGGTCCAGGAGTTGCTGCCATTGCATCATGCTGATGAGTCAGGGCAGTGGAAGAGTGGCCTTACAGGGCATGTTGTATTAAAAAAAAAAAAAAAAAAAAAGCCTCCTTTCCTCTCCTCCTTCCAGCCCACTTCATCTCTGTGTTCTGGCCCTTTGGCACTGTTACCACTGCCGCACTCAAATGAACCAATGGCAGGGATGAACATCGGAATTGTGTGTGTGTGTGTGTGGCAGGGTCAGCATTCCTCCCCTCTAGGGCACATTTCCCAGCTGAGAGAGATGTACACATGACACAGTTAGAAAAAGCTGGTACAATCTGTTGCAAAAGGAATGAACTAAAGCAATCTAGTCCTTTCTCTTTCCTCTGAATGAATAAAGATTTTACTATGATAATATCACTCCCATCCATTACGATTCTGCTGCCATTTTGAACCAGTTCTTGTGAAAGATCTTATCTCAATAAGATAAAGCTGGCTAAATAAAGGTTAGATAAYATACAATCCTACCTGCTGACTTGTTTGTCACAGATGTGATGTGTGTAGGAGTTAATGCTGTGGTGCTCTAGTTAGGAGTGGAGAGGAGGAATGTTCTCCTACTTGGCTTAGGTGAGAGTATCATTACATCCCRGTGCCTAGCCTCATGCCCACCCTCTCTGTGCCCATGCTGGACCACACAGAATGAGCATCAATAAGTGATGGCCATTCTGGGCTCTGGTCCAGGCGTCCCTCTTATCAGTGGTGGGATGATGAGCAGACTGGGGCCAAATGTAATTGCTTCAACGAGAGGAGCTGAACACTGGCTTTCTCCTGGCTMACCTTTAAAATGAACACAGCATGTACACAGACTACAGACAACACAAGGTGGGAGGGAAAACACTGAATATGAGATTGTTGTTGTGTCTGCTACGGATTTGGTACCATGCTGAGTGTAGGCATTAGTATTTTCTGTAAAGCTTTTCCTGTTGATGACAAAAGTACAAGAGACATTGTACAGTACATTTTGTATGGTTTATGGGAAGGATTTTGATGTCTGTAAATGCAGATGCATTCACGCCACACACACACACACACACACAGTCAGTTATGCTTTGTTTTGTTTAGTTTCAGTTTAGTATAACGTCAATGGAAATTCCCAATCAAGAATGGAATCTCAACAGATAAAGGCAGCATTGGTCACAGGTATTCTCGGGGTAAACCATATGACTTGTTAAAATGAAACCAAAACCGAGATAGAGATCTAAATATTTGCGTTTTAAAATGTATTTGTTAATTAAGTCTAGCTTGTAATCCTGGATGTGTAGCTAACAGGTGTTTATTCATACAGTAGCTTTTAAATGTTTAAAGTTCAAATGAGCCGCAAATCTACTGTGTTAGAGAATAATAAAAAGCATATCAAATATTGTGTCTTTCATCTCTCTGTGTTTCATACACTGAAGAAAAATATAAACACAACATGTAAAGTGTTGGTCCCATGTTTTATGAGCTGAATTAAAAGATCCCAGAAATGTTCCATGCGCACAAAAAGCTTATTTCCTATCAAATGTTGTGCAGAAATATGTTTACATCCCTGTTAGTGAGCATTTCCTTTGCCAAGATAATCATCCAGCTGACAGGTGTGGCATATCAAGAAGCTGATTAAACAGCATGATCATTACACAGGTGCACATTGTGCTGGAGACAATAAAAGGCCACTCTAAAATGTGTAGTTTTGGAACACAACACAATGCCACAAGTTTTGAGGGAGTGTGCAATTGGCATGCTGACTGCAGGAATTTCCACCAGAGCTGTTGCCAGAGATTTGAATGTGAATTCTTCTACCATAAGCCATCTCCAATGTCATTTTAGAAAATTTGGCAGTATGTTCAACTGGCCTCACAACCGAAGACCACGTGTAACTAGGGCTGTGGCGGTCATGACATTTTGTGAGCCGGTGATTGTCAAGCAATTACCTGCCGGTCTCAGGGTAATTGACCTTTAATTAACATAAACATGTTTAGCATCTCCTTGCTTTCAAACCTTTGGAACGTCTACATTTTAAAAATTCGAATAAATTCATTTAATATACTAGACCATCACAATATAGCCATTAGTTATTTTTGACAGGCGTAAAGAAACATGATAGAAAAATGTAGTCTATTTCAGGAAGAACAGAATAGCACACTCTGAGTTGTCCTTATGTTAGGTCCTCATCTGGCTATTCCATATGGCTGTGGGCTACACTAGTTCATTTAGCAGGCAAGATTTGCTTAGAATACTGTGATGTTATTTTATAGTATGAAGAATACAATTGAACATACATGAATTAAATAGAAAGGATATTTTATCCAAATGATTTCAGAGGGAATGTGCACATGCATGTGTTTAGCGGTTAACAATGCTTAACTTAGAGTTATTTATGCAACTTTAATTGTGATACAAACGTTACGCTATATGTTTTGATTTCTAATACATTCTAAGGCTGCATGATGCGACTCTAATAATGATATTTTTTAAAGTTGCATAAAAGGCATGAGCTCTATTTCTTGCGCAGGCTGCACACACTTAATCGGTCTCTCATTCCCAATTTGACAAGCACCTGATAATATTCTCAACCGTCAGACTATTCTTAATTTAATCTGATCTTTACATATAGCCTACTAATATACAGTACCAGGCAAACGTCTGGATACACATACTCATTCAAGTTTTTTTTTCTTTTTACTATTTTCTACATTTACAATAATAGTGAAGACATCAAAACTATGAAACAACTCATATGGAATCATGTAGTAACCAAACAAGCTTAACCTGGAATGCTCTTTCAACAGTCTTGAAGGAGTTCCCACATATTCTGAGCACTTGTTTGTTGCTTTTCCTTCACGCTGCAGTCCAACTCATCCCAAACCATCTCAATTGGGTTGAGGTTGGGTGATTGTGGAGGCCAGCTCATCTGATGCAGCACTCCACACCTCCTTTCTGGTCAAATATCCCTTACACAGCCTGTAGGTGTGTTGAGTCATTGTCCTGTTGAAAAACAAATGATAGTCCCACTAAGTGCAAACCAGATTTGATGGCGTATTGCTGCAGAATGCTGTGATAACCATGCTGGTTAAGTGTGCCTTGAATTCTAAATAAATCACTGACAGTGTCAGCAGCAAAACCACCCCAACACCATCACACCTCCTCCTCCATGCTTCATGGTGGAACCACACATGCGGAGCTCATCTGTTCACCTACTCTGTGTCTCACAAGACATGGCGGTTGGAACCAAAAATCTCAAAATGGGACTAAGGACAGCTTTCCATTGGTCTAATGTCATTGCTCGTGTTGCTTGGCCCAAGCAAGTCTCTTCTTATTATTGGTCCTTTACTAGTGGTTTCTTTGCAGAAATTCTACCATGAATGCCTGATTCATGCAGTCTCCTCTGAACAGTTGATGTTAGAAAGTGTCGTTACTTGAACTCTTTGAAGCATTTATTTGGGCTGCAATTTCTGAGGCTGGTAACTCTAATGAAGTCTAACCTGGGTCTTCCTTTCCTGTGGGTCTCATGAAAGCCAGTTTCATCATAGCGTTTGATGGTTTTTGCGAATGCACTTGAAGAACTTTCAAAGTTCTTCAAATTTTCAGAATTGACTGACCTTCATGTTCTAATGTAATGATGACTGTCATTTCTCTTTGCTTATTTGAGCTGTTCTTGCCATAATATGGACTTGGTATTTTACCAAATAGGGCTATCTTCTGTATACCACCCATACCTTGTCACACACAACTGATTGGCTCAAATGCATAACCTCTCTGGATATTCGTGACGCTAGCGTCCCACCTCAACAGCAGCCAGTGAAATTGCAGGCTCCAAATTCAAACAAACAGAAATCCCATAATTAAAATTCCTCAAACATAAAAGTATTTTACACCATTTTAAAGAATAAACTTGTGTAAATCCAGCCACAGTGTCCAATTTCAAAAAGGCTTTACGACGAAAGCACACCAAACGATTATGTTAGGTCAGCATCTAGTCACAGAAAAACACAGCCATTTTTCCAGCCAAAGAGAGGAGTCACAAAAAAGCAGAGATAGAGATAAAATGAATCACTAACCTTTAGGATCTTCATCAGATGACACTCATAGGACTTCATGTTACACAATACATGTATGTTTGTTTCGATAAAGTCATATTTATATCCAAAAATCTGAGTTTACATTGCGCGTTATGTTCATAATGTTTTTGCCTCCAAAACCTCCAGTGATTTTGCAGAGAGCCACATCAATTTAGAAATACTCATAATAAACATTGCCAAAAGATACAATTGTTATGCATGGAATTATAGATAAACTTCTCCTATAACCGCTGTGTCAGATTTAAAAAAAATAAATATCGGAAAAAGCACACCATGCAAAATCTGAGATACGGCGCTCAGACACAAAAATAAGCCATACAGATACCCGCCATGTTGTGGAGTCAACAGAAGTCAGAAATAGCATTATAAATATTCACTTACCTTTGATGATCTTCATCAGAATGCACTGTTCCACAATAAATGTTAGTTTTGTTCAGAAAGTCCATAATTTATGTCCAAATACCTCCTTTTTGTTGCGGGTTTAGTACACAAATCCAAACTCAGGAGGCGCGGGCAAGTCCAGGCGAAAGTTCAGACGTAAGTTCGTTGAAACATGTCAAACGAAGTATGGAATCAATCTTTAGGATGTTTTTATCATAAATCTTCAATAATGTCTCAACCGGACAATTCCTTTGCTTGTAGAAATCAATGGAACGCAGCTAACTCTCACTGAGCCTGAGACTGAGCTTGTGGCACTCTGCCAGACGCCTGAATCAATCAGCTCTTATTCCCCCTCCTTCACATAGAAGCCTCAAACAAGGTTCTAAAGACTGTTGACATCTAGTGGAAGCCTTAGGAAGTGCAATATGACCCTATAGACACTGTATATTGGATAGGCAAACCTACAAACCCTCATTTCCCACTTCCTGTTGGATTTTTTTCTCAGGTTTTTGCCTCCATATGAGTTATGTTATACCACAGACATCATTCAAATATCTTTAGAAACTTCAGAGTGCTTTCTATCCAAATCTACTAATTATATGCATATTCTAGCTTTTTAGGACTGAGTAGCAGGAAGTTTACTGTGGGCACCTTTTTATCCAAGCTACTCAATACTGCCCCAGTCCCAAAGAAGTTAAGAAGGAAAGAAATTCCACAAATTAACTTTTAACAAGCACACCGGTTAATTGAAATGCAGTCCAGGTGACTACCTCATGAAGCTGGTTGAGATAATATCAAGAGTGTGCAAAGCTATCATCAAGGGTGGCTACTTTGAAGAATCTCAAATATAAAATATATTTTGATTTGTTTAACACTTTTTTGGTTACTACATGATTCCATATGTGTCATTTCATAGTTTTGATGTCTTCAGTATTATTCCTACAATGTAGAAATTAGTAACAATAAAGAAAAACCCTGGAATGAGTAGGTGTGTCCAAACTCTTGACTGGTACTGTGTGGAATTACAGTTTTTTTATTAGAATGGCCCACAAAACAAAAACGTCATTTGTAGCCTGCACTGGAATACAAATGGAGATTATGTGCAGTTACGTCTTTAAATACAGGCATAGGCGGCTCGTCTATAAGGCTAGGGAAAGCTTTTCCTAAAGTCATTTTAATTACATTACCAAAATGATATTGCCTAATTATCCTACTCCTGTCTGTCATTCAAAATAGGTTACTAAAGAAGATTTGGCCACAGAGGATATTTAGCTTCTTTAAAAAAAAAGTTGTTGAATTTTTTTTCATCGCATTTCCTGTAGTCGGAAGGAAAGGCAGCGTGTGCAATTTGGGCAGATTATTGTTGAGTTGCGGCTGTCTGTAAAAAGTAGGCCAAGCCAGGCATATCATTATTTCAACATACAATTGCGGGAAAACATATAGTTTGGGAAGCTAATAGTTATTGCTGTGAAGAGAAGACAAGAAAAGGACTAATCTATCTTTTATATTCAAAAATCTCAACTTAATTGAGAGAACAACAGTATAGCCTATCCTATTGCACCAGCGGAGAGCATCAGCAATATCCTCAGTGAGTAGATAGTCACTATTTATCATTGTTGACACAGTGCTACTTAAAAGTTAGTTTTTGGACAATAATTTCCTCCTTCCGTTTAGATGGACGTCATATTCTATTTGTGCTCCCCTTCTTGTAGGCCTATTATATGGACGTCATATTCTATTGTGTCTCCCCTCTTGTAGCCCTATTATATGGACGTCATATATCTATGTGTGTCTCCCCTTCTTGTAGGCCTATATATGGACGTCATATTCTATGTGTGTCTCCCCTTCTTGTAGGCCTATTATATGGACGTCATATTCTATTTGTGTCTCCCCTTCTTGTAGGCCTATTATATGGACGTCATTTGTATTGATATGTTTGTCACTGTCAGCAGAGTAGGCTACCTTTTGTCCTAATAAAAAGGAGTCTGCTAATGTCTCCAGTCATATATAAAGTGTAGTAGAATRYCATGAAATGTGTTTARAYCAGGCCACATTTTCCCATGCAAAGAAAGAAGAAACYTATCTGTTATAGACTAGGCCTACTCTATGCTGTACATGCTCAGTCATGCGTTGTATTTTCTTGCAAACATTGAGTTATATTATTATCCTAAATTATGACTATCCAATCTACCCATCATATTAGGAATAGTAGGCTATCTTACATAAGTCTGCAAAAGGGATGATGCATACAGTGCTTTATTATAAAGTTGCTTCCCCAAAGATTGAAACTCACGCGCCGCCTATGTATGCCAGTTGTAGAGCATAGTAATGTTTAATTTTAAGAATTGAGCAATAAATATGGCATCACCAGAAATCTGTSATCCTCTTTTAAATAGTGGCCAGTCAAAACTCTGGGTTTATAAGAACACATGTTTCACTAGGCTCTGAAGGCTATGAGAAAGATGAACAGAGCAAAGTACAAAGAAATCCTTGATGAAAACCTGCTCCAGAGCACTCAGGACCTCAGACTGGGGCGAAGGTTCACCTTCCAACAGGAAGTCAGAGCCCAGACTTGAACCCGATCGAACTTCTCTGGAGAGACCTGAAAATAGCTGTCCAGGGATGCTCCCCATCCAACCTGACAGAGCTTAAGAGGATCTGCAGAGAAGAATGGGAGAAACTCCGCAAATACAGGTGTGCCAAGCTTGCAGCGTCATACCTAAGAAGACGCGATTCTATAATCGCTGCCAAAGGTGCTACTACAAAGTACTGAGTAAAGGGTCTGAATACTTATGTAAATATGATTTTTGTAAATTAGCAAACATTTCTGAAAAACTGTTTTTGCTTTGTCATTATGTGGTATTGTGTGTAGATTGATGAGGGGGAAACAACTATTTAATCCATTTTAGAATAAGGCTGTAACGTAACAAAATATGGAAAAATTCAAGGGGCCTGAATACTTTATGAATACACTGTAACTGTTTGTTACATGCAATATGCTTTGTGGAATCCAATGGACAGATGTAGGCGCTCCGGTTTTGTGATGAAACAAATGTGTGGTTGAATTTATTCTGCTGTGTGTTTTTGTCTCGGTCTTAGGCCTATATATAACGGGGGCAAGGCAAATTAACRAACAGGTTTTAGAGCAAACAATGCAATTATCACAACACATAGGTTGTAATATGGCTTTTTTTCTGGTTTGCCCAAGGATTTTACCCACCGCTACTGGTAGCCAAACCTATTAATAGATGTATAGATGTACAGGTAACTACTGTACCAAAATAATGGAAACACTTGAGTAAATGAGGGATACAAAGTATATTGAAAGGAGGTGTGTCTCCACAGGTATGGTTCCAGAGTTAATTAAGCAGTTAACATCTTCGGTTGGGCGGTATCCAGATTTCCATACCGTGCTTGTGCCATCCCGGGATATACGGTATTATTGGTAGTGCATACAAGGGGTACTATTTAAAAATATAAAAAAATCTGAACAAAATGCTAACAAGTACTAAGGAATCCTCATAGAGAATGCTTACTAAATGCTAATGAGCACATTGCAAACATTATATACAGTTTCTGACCTAAACTATACAAGTAACAGAAAAATTTGCTGCACGCACAAAACGAATATTAGCCAACAAGGCTCTTGATCTAAGAGGGGATTCTCTGCTGTTACCAAGCGAATGCTTGATTTTGGAAGAAGCTAGCCATTTAGCTAGATAGCTAACTAGCTACTAAATTAGCAAACTAAATGCACAACTGCAAAGCATTTAGCACATTTTAGACAGTTAACTTAATAGTTATAGCTAGCTGGCAAACATTTAGTTGTGAATTCCATACTGTAATTAGGTCACCTGGRGCATGCTGCACGACAGTGAGTGACTCACAAGTCTCCGGTCTCTCGTCATTGTGTGCTTGTAAACAAACACCACATGACACTTGACTGGGGACTACTGTAATCTACATAACAATGTGTCAGGTGAAATGAAGAACGCAATGTTCTAATGTGTTGCACAAGATGACCTCAGGAATTTACTTACATAATAACTACAAATATTCAAATAAATTGTTTCACCGGTATTGACGGTATTGGAAAAACATCCCGTGGCTTTTTCCAAATACCCCGGTATATGGTATATACGGTACACGCCCAAGCCTATTAACATCTCATCATGCTAAGGGTCATGTATAAAAATGCCCAGTTGCCCAATATTTTGGCTACCATGGCTAGAAGAAGAGATCTCAGTGACTTTGAAAGAGGGGTTTCAAAAGAGCATAGGGGGTTTAACCCTTTGTCGCGTACGATCTCATATGTGTGATCATTATTGAGTTTTCTCTGCAGCGTACAAATATGGGATTCGAACAGTACCAACAGAATGTACGATGCAACAAACGCATCTGAACAGCATTCTTGTCTGAAAAGAATCTAAATAATGTTTTGTACTGATGGGAAATATATGTCTTCACAACTTTATTCCTCAATTTCACCTCTTATTGTGAAAGTTAAATGCGAACTTCATCATCCAAGCATCACACGGAACACATCCACAGCCATACTCATTCCATCAACCAGTGTTACGTTCCCCAGTTTCTGTGTTGTTGTGGGTTTGTATGTGTGTGTGTATTTCAGGAAATGGCTTCCTGATAAGAAKATTTTGTTCTCCAGGTACATAACCCAATTTAATTATATTACTCAGTCTGCAAACCAGAATTTGTAAGATCCTGGTCGAATGAAACGGACGGAGGCCCAGCTACAATAGATAGTCAAAAAGGTTTATTCAGAGAACGTTCTAAAGTCAGGAATACAAAACTTCTCACACCCACACATTCACACAACCATACCCACACATACAAACAGACGCACGCACACACACACACACACACACACATGCATACAAACAGASGCACACACACACACACACACACATGCATACAAACAGACGCACACACATGTCCTGCTACCCAGCCGCCAGAGATTAGTGACCTTGTCCTTGAGACACACACCCTGTTCTTTTCCCAAATCTCTAGTCAGGTCGGCACCAAGCTCAGACAGTCTGTGTTTATAATACCATAAAGAGATATTGTCTTTACCCTAATTCTGACTAGACTACACATTTATTGATTATGATGTTATACATTCTAATCACTTCCATACAATTATATGTTTCAGGGCGGAATATTCMAATCATTCAATTAACCGATAATTCTCACCTAACACTTCCTGGAATCCTAAAGCAGCTGATTGGTCGGCCCCATTGCTGATTGGAGCTCTGACCCCTCCCTCTRGTCAGGGGAAACAGCTGTCTCGTCAATTACCAACTTCTCCAGCTTGATAAAAGCCAGTGTTCCTCCCTCAAGGAGGAGAGCGTCTTTTTATGTCTTGTGTTGATTGTTGTCGCGGTCAGTAAAAGTTTTGTGGATATTATTTTGTAGCCGCTCCTTCAGAGGTATGTTTATGCCAATAGYACTTAGTGATTTTGGTTATTGAAATTGTTCCCCTCAAATTATTCTGTTTCATTTGTTCCCAGGGGGGGAAGGGGAACGCACCTTGGGAGTGTTTAGGCAAGAGGTCTGCGGGCATACATAACCTGTAGTATTTAGTCTGTCTATGCACACTAGGTAAGACCTGGGCGGACCACCCCCTGTATTTTGGTTAGCGCGCCAGGTGGTGCTAAAGGTTAGGTTAGAAGTGGGAAGGTAGGAGAGGGGATTCCTTAACTTTTACTTTCTTTACTTTGGGCCCGTCCAGGCCCTTTTCCCCGCATTACCGTGTTAAGGAATAATACATTCCCTGTAAACGGTATTTTTCTCTGCCTCTGCCTTTCCCCGCACCTACGATCCACGGGGAGTTGAGATGTAGCGTTGCGTTCCCTCCTCCATGAGGTGTACGTAACACCAGCCTAAATAACAGGTTGTGCTGACAACAACCTCTCCCTCAATGTGATCAAGACAAAGGAGATGATTGTGGACCACAGTAAAAAGAGGACCGAGCACGCCCCCATTCTCATCGACGGGGCTATAGTGGAGCAGGTCGAGAGCTTCAAGTTCCTTGGCGTCCACATCACCAACAAACMAACATGGTCCAAGCACACCAAGACAGTCGTGAATAGGGCACAACAAAACCTATTCTACAGCTGCACCATCGAGAACATCCTGACGGGTTGCATCATTGCCTGGTATGTCAACTGCTCGGCCTCCGACCGCAAGGCACTACAGAGGGTAGTGGGTACGGCCCAGTACTTCACTGGCGCCAAGCTTCCTGCCATCCAGGACCTTTATACCAGGTGGTGTCAGAGGAAGGCCCTAAAAATTGTCAAAGACCCCAGCCACCCTAGTCATAGACTATTCTGTCTGCTACCGCACAGCAAGCTGTACTGGAGCACCAAGTCTAGGTCCAAGAGGCTTCTAAAGAACTTCTACCCCCAAGACTCCTGAACATCTAATCAAATGGCTACCCAGACTATTTGCATTGCCCCCCCCCCCCCCCATTTTACGCTGCTGCTACTCTGTTATTATTTATGCACTTCAATAACTCTACCTACATGTACATATTACCTCGACAAACCGATGCCCCCACACATTGACTCTGTTTCGGTACCTCCTGTATATAGCCTCGCTATTGTTATATTTTTTTKGGTACTGCATTGTTGGTTAAGGGCTTGTAAGTAAGCATTTCACTGTAAGGTCTACATTGCCCCCCCCCCCCCCTTCTTTTATGCTGCTGTTGTATTCGGCGCATGTGACAATTTACATTTGATTTGATTTATAGATAATTAGCAGGCAGCATGCCTTGGTTTGAGGGCAGCGCGGGTTCACTGTCCTGTTGCATAACAATCACATTTTGGAACAGTGAGTGCATTCTGACATCATGCATAAAAAAACTCACGCTGGGGCGACCATTAGAGGTATTAGGAACTCACACGTGAAAGGGTGTGTGTGTGTGTCTCAGGCACCAGATCTCAAGCCAATTGACACTTATGGGAGATTCTGGAAGAATTGTGTCGCATCCCTCCATAGAGTTCCAGACACTTGTAGAATGTACGCCCAGGTGCATTGAAACTGTTCTGRCACTGCTGCTGAAGGGGGAACACTGCACATCCAATAACATTCAAACACCCATAATATTCTGACAATAAAGACAGTAACAGTACACACAACAGAGCAGTGATGTATGCTAAATTGAATACCACTCCACTTAATAATCTGCCACTCCGAGGTAATACCTGCTCACAAACTTACACACACAATCCTCAAGATACCATTCATATCAGACACTCGGGAAGTCATGAATCAGTTACAGCTTTCAGTGTGCCTGGCAAATGACACAAAGGGGTTTAAGTGTTGCAGCAGTAACATGCCTCTGCTCTCAGCCCTGTAATAAACATCCTCGCTGATTGGAGATGGAGATTTTGGTCAATTTTACACACACATACACACCTCAGTACAGCATCTGTAGAGTTGGTTGGGCAGAGCAGAGGAGAGCCTAATCATGCGTTATGTGTTCTGCTGTTTTAGGAGGCAGAATGCTGAAAACTCTTCACTTGTTGGGCACAAGGGGACATAGAATGCCTTTGTCTACAGGCAAAAATATATGTTGTTGGTCTGGAAAGTCTGCTGTTGGTTGTGTAATGATGCATTTTTATATGTTAAATACCTGGAAATCCTAGACAGTGTTTTCTATAGCAGAATTCAAACAACTCAGAACTCAATGCATCAAGTACATTTACATTTACATTTAAGTCATTTAGCAGACGCTCTTATCCAGAGCGACTTACAAATTGGTGCATTCACCTTATGACATCCAGTGGAACAGCCACTTTACAATAGTGCATCTAAATCTTTTAAGGGGGGGGGGGTCAGAAGGATTACTTATTCTGTCCTTGGTATTCCTTAAAGAGGTGGGGTTTCAGGTGTCTCCGGAAGGTGGTGATTGACTCCGCTGTCCTGGCGTCGTGAGGGAGTTTGTTCCACCATTGGGGGGCCAGAGCAGCGAACAGTTTTGACTGGGCTGAGCGGGAACTGTACTTCCTCAGTGGTAGGGAGGCGAGCAGGCCAGAGGTGGATGAACGCAGTGCCCTTGTTTGGGTGTAGGGCCTGATCAGAGCCTGAAGGTACTGAGGTGCCGTTCCCCTCACAGCTCCGTAGGCAAGCACCATGGTCTTGTAGCBGATGCGAGCTTCAACTGGAAGCCAGTGGAGAGAGCGGAGGAGCGGGGTGACGTGAGAGAACTTGGGAAGGTTGAACACCAGACGGGCTGCGGCGTTCTGGATGAGTGGAAGGGTTTAATGGCACAGGCAGGGAGCCCAGCCAACAGCGAGTTGCAGTAATCCAGACGGGAGATGACAAGTGCCTGGATTAGGACCTGCGCCGCTTCCTGTGTGAGGCAGGGTCGTACTCTGCGGATGTTGTAGAGCATGAACCTACAGGAACGGGTCACCGCCTTGATGTTAGTTGAGAACGACAGGGTGTTGTCCAGGATCACGCCAAGGTTCTTAGCGCTCTGGGAYGAGGACACAATGGAGTTGTCAACCGTGATGGCGAGATCATGGAACGGGCAGTCCTTCCCCGGGAGGAAGAGCAGCTCCGTCTTGCCGAGGTTCAGCTTGAGGTGGTGATCCGTCATCCACACTGATATGTCTGCCAGACATGCAGAGATGCGATTCGCCACCTGGTCAGTACTATGCCTCTTTTGTTTGTACTAATTTTGGTCCAATAGTATGAGTGAGAAAATGCGACATCCTGCATGTTTATTTATTTCCTGTTTGTGACTGACTGGAGGTTAATGTATCCCACGCTGCCCGCTGACTAACGCTGCCTGAGTACACGTTCGTTGTTTATTTATGGGATTTTTTCAGCCTGGCAGCCTGGCAGAGCACTAAAGTCTGAGGGAACAAATATTTTATATTAATATAATAAATAATTGATAATATTGTTGGTTAAACCTAATAGACAATATACAGCAGACTGCATTACTTTATTTTGGATGATTAATACTACTGCATTATGGGCCCTCTTTCCACTGAGTGATACAAACAGACACAAACCCCGATCACTTACAAGAGCTTTTCAGGTACTTGAATGCTAATATACTGCAATGGAACAAATCAAATTTTATTTGTCACATGCGCTGAATATAACAGGTGAAATGCTTACTTACAAGCKCTTAACCAACAATGCGGTTTTATGAAAATAGAGTTAAGAAAATACTTACTAAATACACTCAAGTAAAAAATATATGCAAATAATGCAAATAGTCCTGGTGGCCATTTGATTAATTGTTTAGCAGTCTTATGGCTTTGGGGGTAGAAGCTGTTAAGGAGCCTTTTGGACCCAGACTTGGCGCTCCGGTACCGCTTGCTGTGTGGTAGCAGAGAGAACAGTCTATAACTTAGGTGACTGGAGGTAACTTAGGTGCAACTGTAGAACTTTTTGAGGATCTGGGGACCCATGCCAAATCTCTTCAGTCTCCTGGGGGGGAAAGGGCCCTCTTCACGACTTTCTTGGTGTGTTTGGACCATGATAGTTTGTTGGTGATGTGGACACAAAGGAACTTGAAACTCTCGACCCGCTCCACTACAGCCCCGTCGATGTGAATGGGGGCGTGCTCGGCCCTCCTTTTCCTGTAGTCCACGATCAGCTCCTTTGTCTTGCTCACATTGAGGGAGAGGTTGTTGTCCTGGCATCACACTGCCAGGTCTCTGACCTCCTCCCTATAGGCTCTCATCGTTGTCTGTGATCAGGCCTACCACCGTTGTGTCGTCAGCAAACTTAATGATGATGTTGGCCACGCAGTCGTGAGTGAACAGTGAGTACATGGAAGACTAAGCACGCACCCCTGAGGGGTCACTGTGTTGAGGATCAGCATGGCAGATGTGTTGCCTACCCTTACTACGTGTGGCAGCCCGTCAGGAAGTCCAGGATCCAGTTGCAGAGGGAGGTGTTTAGTCCCAGGGTCCTTAGCTTAGTGATGAGCTTTGTGGGCACTATGGTGTTGAACGCTGAGCTGTAGTCAATGAACAGAATTCTCACAGAGGTGTTCCATTTGTCCAGGTGGGAAAAGGGCAGTGTTGAGTGCGATTGAGATTGCGTCATCTGTGGATCTGTTGGGACGGTATGCGAATTGGAGTGGGTCTAGGGTTTCCGGGATGATTGTGTTGATGTGAGCCATGATGATGAATGAAAATGGATGAAAGCCTGATATATAAATGCATCGTGTAATTAATGAGTTGGAGGTGGACGGTACATTGGAGATAATATAAGACAAGTACTGGAAACAATAGAACACTATGATAAATCTGAGAAACCTGCCCTGGTATTCAGTATGTCACTCCTCTCTCTCTGTTCTTCCTTCACCTCACCCTTTCTCTCTCCCCTCTATCCCCCTCCCTCACTTTATCTCTCTCTATCTATTCTCTAATCCCCCCTCTCCATCTCCCTCTTCTCTCTCTTCCCTTCTCCCCTTCTTCTCTCTCCCTCTATTTGCCTCCCTCTGTCTCTCTCTACATCCTCTTTCCCCCTCCTTCTCTTCTCTCTCCCTACCATTTCTTTCACCCCCTCCACCCTCTCCCCCATATCTCTCTCATATCCCTTCTCTCTCCCACCTTCACCTCTCTCTACTCTCTCCTACTGCCACAGACTGGATTTTGACGCACAGAAGTCAATGCATTGCATTCAATGCAAAAATAAATGTGTCAATTGATTTCACATAAATCAATACATTGCATTCAAAGCAAAAAAGTTGTTGATAAAGCTGAAATGGGTAATTTGGTGACAGACAGATTTGTACACTCACAGACAGACAAACTGACATTTACAGACAAACAGACACTTACAGAAAGACAGACAGACAGGCAGACAGACAGATCCCCTCTAGTGCTGCAAGACCATTGTGCCCAATGGAGGTCAAAGATCTGCAGTGTCATAACAGTCCCCCTTCACAAATATATGCAATTTTGTACATGAAACTTTTTTAACTATACATTTTTTATATATATATTTTATTGTCACATACACCGGATAGGTGCAGTGAAATGTCTTGTGTTACAGCGACAGGCATAGTAGTACAGCCCTTATGGCCCCCAATTATGTCACTCCCTGTAATCACATGATGCTGAAATTCAATCTACGGCCTCCTGGGGACACTCTTTAACAATGCCCCGATTTTCAAGTTGTTATATTAAGAATTTTACATTTTTGTGTAACTGCAGGGTGAGCCCATGTTGAGGATGAATTAAGCCACTACATGTTGCCACAGGAAGCTGAACCTCAACACGGCATCCCTATAAGGTCACGATTGGTTGTGTGCAAGGACGGTTAGCTAGTTCAGTCACAGTCCACGAGGGCGTCATGGTTATGTGAGGGCTGTAGGTAATGCTTTTGTTATGGAAGACAGGCCTTGTTCTCTGTGGGACCACATTTTCCCTGTGAAGAATTTAGACTTGTGTTCCTCTGGAGCGTCTGCTGAACGATCCCATACGTGAATTGTGTTTCTAACCTCAACTGTTCTACTGATGTCACTCAAACACCTTATCTCTATTTCAGGCTTCAAGTGAGGCCTACRTTTTTACCATGTWGTGGGAAGGGGGGAAAGTTAATTKATTGTTAGTTAGATTAGGGATAGGGCAAGTGACTAAATTCTGGGGTGGTGTTACAAATGTTACATGTGAGTGTAAGTCTGTCTGACTGTCTGTGTCTTTCACCAATTTACCTATTTCAGCTTTATCACCAACTTTTTTCCCTCGAATGTAATGTATTGACTTATGCATCAAATCAATTGACGCATATATTTTGCATTGAATGCATTGAATGCAATGTATTAACTTCTATGCACCAATATCCAGTCTGTAGAGGTGAGAGAGAGAGGTGGAGAGAGGAAAGAGGGGGAGAGAGAGGAGAAAGATAGTCGGTGGGATGAGAGAGAGAGAGAGAGAGAGAGAGAGAGGTGGATAGATATAGGGGTGGATGGGTGACAGAAGGGGGGATAGAGAAGAGGTAGATAGACTGATGGAGGCTAAGAAGCGGAAGAGAGAGTGGGATTAGAACATAGAGATAATTCATAATTATCACCCAATCTCAAATCTTTCATGTTTAGCGGAAATATTAGAGCTCTTGGTAAATTCTCAGCTYCTGTCCTTTTTAGATAGAAATTGTATTCTCAATGCTCACCAGGCAGGCTTTAGGCCAGGTCACAGCACCATCTTGGCTGATTCTCTAGTCAAAAAGGACATAGTTAACGCACTAGACAGGAAACAGTACTGCGCTGCCCTTTTATATTTATCTGTCGAAAGAATTCGATGCGGTTGATCATGCACTCCTGCTARGGAGGCTATCCGAAATTGGTCTAGACCAAGCGGTCTGCAGCTGGTTAAAACATTACCTGCATGACAGAAGTCCATGTATATCTGCTGCTGGAGTTCAGTCTAAAGGAGTGCCACAAGGCTCAATACTAGGCCCTTTACTGATCACTAATAATGTTGGTTTGTCTCTGAATAACAATAACTGGGGCCTACATATCTATGCGGATGACACATTATTATTTATTCATTAACACTAGAACCGCTAAAGCAGTCATTTTGACTGCTCATGAATGTATTCATTTATTATTTTCTATATAACACACTGCTGTTGTTACAATCTTAATATCACAAACAGAACTGGAGTTATAACCAGTTTTATGAGTGCATGTCATTTATTGTATGGTTTTCACCCGTTGCCCTCCTTCTCCTGACAGTAGGGCCTGCTCCGCTCCTTCTCCTGACAGTAGGGCCTGCTCCGCTCCTTCTCCTGACAGTAGGACCTGCTCCCGCTCCTTCTCCTGACAGTAGGACCTGCCTCCGCTCCTTCTCCTGACAGCAGGACCTGCTCGCTCCTTCTCCTGACAGTAGGACCTGCTACGCTCCTTCTCCTGACAGTAGGGCCTGCTCCGCTCCTTCTCCTGACAGCAGGGCTGCTACGCTCCTTCTCTGACAGTAGGGCCTGCTCCGCTCCTTCTCCTGACAGCAGGACCTGCTACGCTCCTTCTCCTGACAGCAGGACCTGCTACGCTCCTTCTCCTGACAGCAGACCTGCTATGCTCCTTTCCTGACAGTAGGGCCTGCTCCGCTCCTTCTCCTGACAGTAGGGCCTGCTACGCTCCTTCTCGTGACAGTAGGGCCTGCTCCGCTCCTTCTCCTGACAGTAGGCCTGCTCGCTCCTTCTCCTGACAGTAGGACCTGCTCCGCTCCTTCTCTGACCGTAGGACCTGCTCCGCTCCTCTCCTGACAAGGACCTGCTCCGCTCCTTCTCCTGACAGCAGGACCTGCTCCGCTCCTTCTCCTGACACGGTAGGACCTGCTCCGCTCCCTTCTCCTGACAGTAGGACCTGCTACGCTCCTTCTCCTGACAGTAGGACCTGCTACGCTCCTTCTCCTGACAGTAGGACCTGCTCCGCTCCTTCTCCTGACAGTAGGGCCTGCTCCGCTCCTTCTCCTGACAGTAGGCACCTGCTCCGCTCCTTCTCCTGACAGTAGGACCTGCTCCGCTCCTTCTCCTGACAGTAGGACCTGCTCCGCTCCTTCTCCTGACAGTAGGACCTGTTCCGCTCCTTCTCCTGACAGTAGGACCTGCTCCGCTCCTTCTCCTGACAGTAGGGCCTGCTCCGCTCCTTCACTGGAATGTGTGGTGCCTAGTTGATAATCACCCCAATAATTGCCTCAACTGAACCTGAACTTCACCGAAACTAATTTCACACGTATAACAGATTAAATAAATGAAGTTAAGTATGGTGGGGAGAAAGAGGGAGAATGGGTGGGTTGATGACCGAGGGGAAGTGAACGATGCATAATTATGTAATCACTAATTGTGAATGAAGAACAGGGCGGGCCATTTTATTGTATTGGTATATTCTAATTATAATCTCAAAATGGTATGTACCCTATATCAGTCCACCAAATCGAATCAGTTTTATCAGTCTACTTTGGCCTACTAGGAATACACAGTGAGAGCGTGTATAATTTACGATGGCAAGAAGACCAAGACGAATGGATGCACATGCTGCGTTAGCGCTGCTACGAGATCTGAATGAAAATGTCTCAGATGGCGAGCAGGTGCCCGCGCCACTACCGAATGAAGCAGAGACAGGAGAGAGGAAGGGAAGGCACCATTTAGATAGAACAAGCCGGTGACAATGCTACGGGCCGATTTATCAGCACAAAAAATGGCATCACTGAAAGAGCAGGCCCTACATCTCAAGCAAAAAATGACAACATTAATGCACTCGCCAGCTTTCGTTGCTTCTGTGACATGGACATGCTACAGCGTTCAGGGACTCTGATTTGGCTAAATGGCTCTACATGGTCAATCTGACATTTGAAGTGGCCAGACAGCATTTACTGCAATGCAGCCTCCGCATACGTCAGGGCTTTCATACTTCTTGAGCTTAGCGCAGCAGAGCTGAGCTATTGTGAAGGAAGTTGTCAATGAAGTGAGGTTATGTTTATACAGGAAGTACCGCCCCCACCTACCGTCAACCAGTCATGTCAATGCGGAGCCAGGGAGCCCTCTGCATTGTTACAAAATTTGAGAGGTGCACGGCGATGCAGTACGGAGCTTGATTTGGCCTCTGCATGCCTCTGGAGGCTCCGCAATTGCGTCACACCCTCCGTACGAAGCCTCCGACCACATTTTGGGATCAAGCATAAATTGACTTTAAGGCACACACGGAACATGGAGACACTACCCGGGATCTGTCTGTTGATGAGCTGGAAGCGTTTTAATCCTGTATGTCCATGGAGCATTTGGTGGAAATAGCATGTATACGGAGAGACATGTAATGGATACTTTTCTTTGGAGAAACCATGTCACGGAATCGCTTCAGAGAAGTCGTGCGTTTCCTCCATTTTGATGCGTTACCTCCATTCTGTCATATCAACACTTATATTCATTATAATGCCATTATTGCTTTTGTGCTGATATTCACTAGTTATCAAGCACACTTGGTGCTTATAATGATGTTTAGGCTTCTGATGTTTTCATAATTTGACCGCGTGTCTTCCTGAACATGCGTGTTGGTGGATGGGGTATTTTGGGGTATTTTTTGTATTTCGTCATTATAAAAAGAAGCTGTTACCGTGTTCCAACACATACACTTTCTGTTTGATAGTTGWAACAAAGGCATTCCACAAATAAAATTGATTGAACACTTGCATTTTTACATATAGCCTACAMTTACATYAACTAATGAACATGCTATTGTGCTATTTGAAATAATGTTAGCTTAGACCATCATAAACACAACTAGATTGTTCTTTTTGCGATAGCATATATGAAATGTATTAATTACACTGTTAGAATGTTMCAGTCWAAAGGGCCGCTCATCAGCTTGAAGGGGGGTCCCTTGAAGCCCAGCGGTTTTAGTGTTAACGACCTTCAGCTTGGCTTTGATTCAATGCAAGAATCGTTCGCCGATCTTAAATTAGTGGTAAATGTTGATAAAACCAAGGTTGTGTTGTTCTCCAGGTTTCGTAAAATTGACCCTAAAGATCTGCGTATCTGTACCTTGAAGGGAGCCCAAATTGAGCAAGTCCCTCATTATAAATATTTAGGAATTTGTATTGATGATAAGCTGTCTTTTAAAACACACATTGATAAATGAACAAAGAGGCTGAGAATTAAGATCAGTTTCCTTTATAGGAATAAATCCTGCCTTACTTTGTAAAACAGGAGGGAGATTGTTCAAGCATCGCTCCTCCCAGTACTTGACTATGGTGAACTAATCTATATGCACGCAGCAGCCTCTGTTTTAAAACCACTCAGCACTGCGTTTTATCACCTCACCTCACCCACCATCAGACACGCTCTCAATAATGGCTGGTTCTAGAGGTTCCGCAAGTCTCCACAGAGTCCGGGAAGAATGCTTTTAGTTATTGTGCCCCTAACGGATGGAATGACCTTCAGGCCACTTTGAGGCTTGACTCTCTGGTCTCGAAGGGCCAGTTGGGGACTTTGATGAGGAATGTTGTGAAGGAGAATTGCACTTGTTTTGATTGATGTGTCATTTTATCTGTCGCTTTTGAAWTTGATTTGTTGTAATYTGTAATTGTAAATTGATAGTGTTGTATTGAGACTGATCGTGTTGATTTATTGTTCCCAGGGCACCCTTGTAAACTCAATGGGTTTCCCCCAGGTAAATAAAGGTTAAATAAAAACATTTAAAGAGAGAGAGATCGAGGGAGGGAGAGAGAGAACGAGGGAGAGAGGAGGGAGAAAGTGATTGAAGAGAGGGGGAAGGGGTGAGGGAGGGAGGCAGGGAGGGAGGGAGACATGAATGCAATTGATATACTGTATGTGTCAACTAGTTGAATCATATCTATACGTCAATCTCATTGAATGCAATGTATTCACTTATGCATCATGTCTCTGATGTTTATCTCTAGGCATCAATATTGCGAAACTATTTCCCCCCCTTTGAATGCAATGTATTCACATAAGCTTAATTTAATTTGGAGAATATATTTTTMCTAAAACGTGCCTGATTGACGCTTTACAATGATATCATGTTGGCCAGGAGAGTACCACACTGTGCCTCACTYTCTGTCTCTACTCTATAGACTGGCTTCAATCTACCGTACAGTAAAGCACAGCATCCCTGCTCACCGATATGGTCAGGGTTACATGACTAATTACTGTTAATGTATCGGGAATCATCASTAACCATTTTTTATTTCCCCAGTCTCCATCGTTCAGGGATTACAAGGCAGATAGGAGAGGAAAAGTGTGGAGGATGGGCACTGTGATTTGATTAAGGATATTTTAGGTGTCATTTGTGAAATAAATCCTCCAGGTGTTAAAACCAGATTCATTGATTAGAAGTCCAAACAGACAAGTCCAAAATAAATCTGGATTAAATCATCTACATAGTCCGCTGATCTATCCACTATCAATCGACCTTCCTTTGACCTTAATCTACCAATTCCACCTCTCTAACACTGGAAATGTAGTTACGTTTATAAGTTGCTTTTCCATTCAAGGCAATGAGGCGGTTGTTGACAGGCCTTGGTTTTTATTGTTTGTATTGCATCCTATCACAGTGGAAGGGAAGTCACAGAGGGCTCTACCATGGAGGTTAGGTTGGAAATTAATCACTGTTATATATAAGTAGTTCAGTCTCCTCCCTGCTGAGCTCCCTGGGTCTAAAAATGTCCCATAGCTGTCCCACCCCTCCCAATCAGGATCTGCTGCAGGGGGGAAGGATTTCAGGGTCGCACAGCATCCACAACACACCATACACCAGTGCACCAGCCTATGTCGKCTGGAGATCTGTCTGCTCCCCATCCTTTGCCCGAGGGATGAATATCTATAGAAAGGTCTTTGTGGATTCTATCGCAGACGGGCCAGACCTAGAGGCCTCAGGGTAGGAATCCGTAATGCAGTATACCATACTGGACCCTGCTCGTTAACCCCTTATTATTCTCACCCCAGGATATGACATTAAACTTGAAACATCCTCACATCCACCACGTTTGATGTGACATAGCAAGAAGATGTTGMTATTCTGACGTCATATACAGTTACAGTATAGACATGTTGTTATTTTAAGCCGTGCGTCAAAGAGGATGCCTCTTAACAGGGAGCCGGAACATGTTTTCGTCCCATGTGTTTGAGCTGCGTTACAGTGTGATGATTTCTATAGAAAATAACAGGAAGCAGATGGAAAGAGCAGGCTTTGAGAATGACTAGCTTCCCTCTGAAGGGGGATGTTTGAAAACCATCTGCCTCTCCTATTTTTGCATCCAGGATCCCCTGTCTTTATGGATGAGCAGCGCTGATTCTGAATCACAGGCAGCCTCCGTTCTGTCTGCCCTCCCTCTGTCCTCCAGGGAGGGGCCAGGGGGAGAGGGGCCTGAGGGGTCTGGGGGAGAGGGGCCTCGGAGTGGGGGCCAGCCAGGCTCCTGCTCCAGGGACCCAGCTGGACTTTGGTGGGGCCTGTAGAACCTAGCCCTCCTGCCTGAATATTGACAGGCCCTCCTCTAAAAGCAACAGCACCAGCTTGCAGCTTTTGTTCTAGGAGCTAGGGGGCCTACCACCTAATCACTTACAGAATCACTCTGTGGTGTTGCACTGGGAGGAGAAGAGACACAAAGGACCACTGAAACAAATTCAACCTAGAGAGAGGGAGAGAAAGCCCTTCACATCAATTCATGTTTTTGTGGTGGCCAGACAGAAGCTCCTTTGGTGACTGTGTTTGTGTGTGGGATTAAGGGTTGATTATGCTCTGCGTGTGTGCAAATGTGATTCGCTGGAAAAATAGAAGGAAATATTTAGAACCTGTGCAAAGCTGGGTTTTGTTCACATGCTGTTGGTACAGGTGTGAACCAATTATGTATATAAACCCTGGATTGCTGATGCTATGTATTGGCCATTGAATAGGAATGGAATTCTACAGTATTTCAATTAAATGTTTCAAGGACAAAATCACATGGATTGAAGTATTTATTGTTGTACTGGTGACATTAACATTATTAATCTCTAAAAATGATACTTTAGGGYAAAAAAATTATTTGTATGTTTACCTCACATAACAGAATGTTAAAAGTATGTCAACAGTATAAGAAACGTGGCAAAAACGAATGTAGACATTAATAAACGCATTTCTATAGCTTCCAAATTATTTTTTACAATGGTGGGAGAGTGCCAAGATGGAGGTGCGATGGCTTCAACACAGCGCCCCCTATCAATCATCTAGTGTATATAAGCATTGGTGTGAACAGATGGGAAAACAAAGCTGACTTGTACTGTAATCAGTGTCAATGGCAACAAATTGACAACACATTCTAAATGTCACGTAGGGATCCTCTCCTGTCCCACGAGCCAGTTGATCAGTGTCGTCATGATGCTGACTGTAAAGGTTGAATGGTTGATTGGGTGACACTGTGTCATATGGAGCAGTTTGTGGTTGATTGACCATGATGACCGTGACCGAGGCTTTGCATTCCAGTTATTCAGTAGTCATGAATGGCTGAGCTCTCTTTCTATGAAAGAGTCCTCTCGTCTCTGAGCAGGTTCATTGTGTGTGGGCACACGTGCATGTCCAGCCTGTACCGCCACCCACCGTGACGTGCTGTTGTGTTTCCGTGGAGACGGGATGGGGATCAGCTGTCGGTGTGTGTGTGTGTGTGTGTGTGACACAGAAGGTGGTCAACGGTCAATGGAAGGATGGATGTTGTATACATCTTCTGCTGCTTAACCTCCTTATCTCACACACACACACACACACACACACACACACACACACACACACACACACACACACACACACACACACACACACACANCACACACACACACACAAACAGTACTGAGCAGAAAAGTACTGATATACAGTGCCTTAAGAAACTATTCAGACCCCTTGACTTTTTCCACATTTTGTTACGTTACAGCCTTATTCTAAAATTGATTAAATATATTTTTTTCTTCATCAATCTACACACAATACCCCATAGTGACAAAGCAAAAACTGTTTTTTATAAATGTTTGCTAATTTATTAAAAATAATAAACGTAAATATCAAATTTACATAAGTATTCAGACCCTTTACTCAGTACTTTGTTGAAGCACCTTTGGCAGCGATCACAGCTTCGAGTCTTCTTGGGTATGACGCTACAAGCTGGGCACACCTGCATTTGGGGAATTTATCCCATTATTCTCTGCAGATCCTCTCATGCTCTGTCGGGTTGGATGGGGAGCATTGCTGCAGAGCTATTTTCAGGTCTCTTCAGAGATGTTCGATTTGGTTCAAGTCCGGGCTCTGGCTGGGCCATCCGAGGACATTCAGAGACTTGTCCCGAAGCCACTCCTGCGTTGTCTTGGCTGTGTGCTTCGGGTTGTTGTCCTGTTGGAAGGTGAACCTTTGCCCCAGTCAGAGGTCCTGAGCACTCTGGAGCATCAAGGATCTCTCTGTACCTTGCTCCGTTCATCTTTCCCTCGATCCTGACTAGTCTCCCAGTCCCTGCTGCTGAAAAACATCCCCACAGCATGATGCTGCCACCATGCTTCACGTAGGGATGGTGCCAGGTTTCCTCCAGATGTGACGCTTGGCATTCAGGCAAAAGAGTTCAATCTTGGTTTCATCATGACAGAGAATCTTGTTTCTCATGGTCGGAGAGTATTTAGGTGCCTTTTGGCAAACTCCAAGCGGGCTGTCATGTGCCTTTTACTGAGGAGTGGCTTCCGTCTGGCCACTCATAAAGGCCTGATTGGTGGAGTGCTGCAGAGATGGTTCTCACATCTACATAGAGGAACTCTGGAGCTGTGTCAGAGTGACCATCAGGTTCTTGGTCACCTCCCTGACCAAGGCCCTTCTCCCCCGACTGCTCAGTTTGGCCGGGCGGCCAGCTCTAGGAAGAGTCTTGGTGGTTCCAAACTTCTTCCATTTAAGAATGATGGAGGCCACTGTGTTCTTGGGGACCCTTCAATGCTGCAGACATTTTTTGGTACCCTTCCCCACATCTGTGTCTCGACACAATCCTGTCTCGGAGCGCTACAGACAATTTCTTCGACCTCATGGCTTGGTTTTTGCTCTGACATGCACTGMCAACTGTGGGACCTTATATAGACAGGTGCGTGCCTTTCCTATCCAATCAATTGAATTTACCACAGGTGGACTTCAATCAAGTTGTAGAAACATCTCAAGGATGGTCATTGGAAACAGGATGCACTTGAGCTCAATGTCTAGTCTCATAGCAAAGGGTCTGAATACTTATGTAAATAAGGTATTTCTGTTTTTTATTTTTAATACATTTGCAAAAATATCAAAAAACCTATTCACTTTTTTTTCTTTCTTTTAAATCAATTTTAGAATAAGGCTGTAACGTAACAAAATGTGGGAAAGTCAAGGGATCTGAATACTTTCCGAAGGCACTGTAGAGTATATGCACAGACACAATTCCCCTCCACACACACATGAATAGCCAAACTCAATAAACCATGACAGCTGGTCAAACCTGGTAACTTAATTGCTAAATCATCAGATTGTAGTTGCACACGACTTTTGCTGGGGAGCTTTAACCTCATCCACATGAAGCTCTGTTGCGCTCTCCCTGCATTAAGATCTGCACTGGACCACAAGGGATTTAACCATAATAAATTACCCCTGTTTACAAATACATCTCAAAATGCTGCACGCTGCTTATTCCACACTTTGAGTTGTGATGTTGACTCAAAAATCAATTAGTAATTAAGTGTGGTAGAAAAATGGTGCATTGAGAAATAAGTGAATATAAGGTAGTATGATTACAAGTAATAAAGGCTTATATCTTATGAATGATTCATTCCTCTTCTGGAATGTTGGAGAGATGATGACGATCAGGTGGAAACAGTGTTCCTGAATTATTAATTGACCAATCAGAGAGAGTATCTCAAGCTCTCTGGGGGAATCGTCCAACTGGGTCTGGTTTTGAGGGAGTGTGGTACTGAGACTATTACATCTGAGAGGAGCCAACTCTCTGTCCAGACCTCTGTCGCTCAGACATGCACAACTAGTACTGTCACCTAGCAATACAACCAAATGTTATATTTTTATGTACAATGCACAAATGTTTGAAAAAATACATATTCATTTCCCATGAAGAAATCTCAATAAAAAAAGAGTAATCACAATTTTACAGTTAAATCCAAATGTATTAAAATACTGTAATAATGATCTTATCCTTTGATTTAATTATGGGCACAGTCTATTCACAGTATCAATCGGGCCGACACAGGAGAGCCACGGCTGCCGTCAACTCAGCCACCTCCTGGTCTTCTGAGGTCAGACCCTGCACTTCCCTGTAGGGGTACCATCTCATGTTTAGATTCAGCCTTCCTCTTCCTTAGAAGTCTTAGATTTTCTACTGGGCTGTCTGGCCACCGAGGCTTCTGCTTCTCTGACAGTTTAGTGAAAGTCAGAGCTCTGTGCCTCACGACGCTCTGCATACCAACCAGACAGCATTTTTCTTCGTCTGGCAGGTGCTGAGTGTACTGGGAGATAAAGAGCCCTATTTGGCCAGCGCTCCCAGTACAACATACAGACGCCGAAGTATCCTGTTAAACTGTAGAGAGAAAAAAGACGTAAGCCATGAACCTTGAACCTTGGTTATAAATGTTAAGAATACACTGTTTGATTCTCACCATTGTTTTTTGTATATTGAAATTCAACTTCAATGTCCTCTGAAATACGTTCGGAAATGTTATCCACCATTTTGGAAAACAATCTCATAAAAATAAAAAAACACACCCACAAATTGTTGTCACCAAAACAGTTCCAAAACAACACTGGTGCCTATCAATATTCTAAATTCAAACATTCTGCTGAAGTTCCTGTATTCAATTGTGATATTATCACATTAAAATGTTCTAACTTGCTTCTTTATTGTGATGTTATAATTGTCTTCAAATGAATTGAACACACACACACATGGCATAGTCTACTACAATACAGTATCTATTACGTTTCCTGATTTATTTATTTTTTGCTTTTCATGATATACTCAGGCCTCATTTAGTCATATTAATATGATCCCCTGAATAAATAAAAATGATAAATGAATGTATAACCAAGTCTTTCCAAGAACCGTAACATATATTCGATCTTACCACAATTTCAAAGTTCCTCTGCACCTCCTATAGAATGTACTTAAAAGATGATGTCTTGTCTCAGAGTAAGCCCATTGAGGCCTCTTCGGGTACTAACTCCCATCGTAGACATGTTCTGGCTAAGACCTGCTGGGGGATATGGTGGTCCGTGCTATTCAGTGAGCCATTCAGTGTCGCAGAAGCTGTGCGTGTGCCTGTAGGAGCCAGCAAAGCAACATTTCTGTGCAAGTAGACAAAGTGCAATCTCATCTAATCTCATTTCATACTCTAATCTTCTACACTTGACCTTACATTACATAGATTCTGTGGGAAGATAAGCCATAATGTAAATAAGTAGAAAGTGTTCATTCTCATCTCATGGGACCTACAGGTAACTGCCAAAATAAAGGTAACACCAACATAAAGTGTCTTTATAGGGCGTTGGACCACCACAAGCCAGAACAGCTTCAATGCACCTTGACATAGATTCTACAAGTGTCTGGAACTCTATTGGAGGGATGCGACACCATTCATCCACAAGAAGATTCCGTCATTTGGTGTTTTGTTGGTGGTGGTGGAAAACGCTGTCTCAGGCGCCGCTCCAGAATCTCCCAGAAGTGTTCAACTGGGTTGAGATCTGATGACAGACGTCCATGACATGTGGTTTACATCGTTTTCATGCTCATCAAACCATTCAGTGACCTCTCGTGCCCTTTGGATGTGGGCATTGTCATCCTATGGGGGCATAGCCAAGGTAGCCAAAATAATGGCCTGCCCAGCATTTTTATACATGACCCTAAGCATGATGGGATGTTAATTGCTTAATAACTCAGGAACCACACCTGTGTGGAAGCACCTGCTTTTAATAAACTTTGTATCCCTCATTTAGTCAAGTGTTTCCATTATTTTGTTGGTTACCTGTAGATTGTAGCCTTTACATTTAGGGCACAGGTGCAGAAACGCTTTGCAACGTAAATAAAAATGAGCATTTCTTATTGGACAAGGCCAGGTAATCCCTCTCTATTTCAGTCTGTTTCCTTCTGTTTGGTTCCTAATGAATGCAACCCTGGTGTTGTAGAGGTAGCCTTTACAGGTGTGAACAGGATCCACCTTTCCAACATGGCCGCTATCCAGGGGTCATTGGCTGAGTGGTTTCTGCTGTTGTTGATCACTGCTGTGATCACCTCAATCAAGCATAAAGCCAGGATTCCTTTGTCATGACAAGTCAGCTCGGAGCGCTGTGTGAAAACCTGTGTCAGGAGAATGGGGACACTGTGTCTATTGATCTGAGACAGGGGCTGAAATATCATCGCACAATACCCTTGATGCCAAGAGGAACAACCCTGGAGCTTTGTAGGTGATAAGAATGGCCCTGGTGGAACATAGTCTTCTCCAGAACCATATCCAAAGGGTATAAGATGTTTTGCCATTAAAAGTGTGGACTGAACTGGCTACTTGAGTGCTGCTAGTTTCAGATCATTACTACCACTACCATTGTGRCCTTGAGCAAGGCACTTAACCGCGGCTAACCCTCTGCCTCTCCAAGACCAATTTACGTTCTAACCAAGTACTGTATCTATTCTTTATTCTAATCTATTCCCTCTCTGTCTCCCCAGGCGTTTGGCCAGGCCTACTCCAACCAGCGTAAAGTGGCGGAGGACGGCGAGAGCAACGAGGAGTCACTGCTGCAGGAGTCAGCGTCTAAGGAGGCCTACTACATGGGCCGGCTGCTGGAGTTGCAGACAGAGCTGAAGCTGAGCCGCTCGGTGGCGTCCAACGCGTCCAACGAGAGCGAGAGGCTCAACGCCGTGCTGCAGGAGCACAGCGAAGTAGTGACCTTTGACCGCTGGTGTCACTTACTCACACCTCAGACTAGTGTCAGGCTGTAGTACAGTTTGATCTGGAGCATGGTTTCACTTTTACACTGTGGGCTACTGTGAATCTACAGTATGATGTTCTGTACACAATGTAGCCTGTAGCCGGTACTGTAGTGTCCCACATTTAGATTTGTAGATTAACATGAGGTGCATCTTGCTTGTCTTCATTTATTCCCTGCTGATCTGTTTTATTGGTGGTGTTGTTTGTGTCAAATTCTGTGTTAGATACAGTAGCGATCACAGGGCCACTCTGAAGAGTGGATAGGGGTCATGCAGAGTGTTTGTGTGTGTGTGTGCATGTGCGTAAGCGTACATGCCTGTGTGTGTGCGTGGTGCATGCCTGTGTGTGTTGGTGTATGTGTGGGTGCGTACTTGCCTATGTGTGTGAGGGAGGGAGGGGGGGTTACGTGCGTGTCAGCAGAGGGGTTTGGGCCGGGGTCAGACGCTGCTGCGGCCACGACCCTATTGTGGAAGGCAAATCCTGTGCTAAGCTAGGGAATAAGAGAAATACCCTGAGCTCGGCACATGTGCGTCCCCAAGTGAGCCGGGCTGCTCTCCCATCACACAGCGCAGGGCAGACTGTACCCTCCCAGCCTGGGAGCCGCAGCACTTCATTCACTAGTTAGATTAGCTGCTCTACGCGCTGTTGGCAGGGACCGCTGGGGTCGCACAGTCAATGTTTGTTTCCGCTTCACTTGTCATGCCAAGCTTTCCAAAAATGTCACTCCAGTTAATGTGATTCAAATCTTTGTAAAATATCAATATAATTTGTCTCGGATGTATAAGATTATAAATAATTGAACCAATTAACAAAGTCTAAAACATATTGAAAGATTACATAGGCTATACATGTAATTGGGCCAGAAACCATTGGTACTGCCCTATGAAAAGCCTCCTAATGAATGAAAGGATATTCTGGCTGTTGCTCTTTAAAACGACCGGCCGCTCAGCCTCCCATTTTTACTGTGCCTAGTTTAATCAAGCCAATACACTGTCTCTGCCTCCTCTGACCAGGGCAGCCCTTGGCTCTTTGATGATCTGTTGGTTAGCCTGTTGCCTTGCTGTGTAGACCTCATTTGCCTGTGTGGCGCATATCAATTAGAAGCCTGTCTCTTTTTTTAAATGCGGGAGACAGATGCTGCAGCTACACAAGGGTCTTCATTTGTCTCTGACTGCGTCTAATCAGCTGCTTTCATGWTGATTCCAAACAGCTTCTGTAGCAGCAGTATTTGCATCTAGGAAAACCAATGGAATGCAGGGAYGAAAGTGTTTTTCTAGGCTTGGAGGCTAAAGGATAGAGACTAGGTTAATAGTAGGCTCTGTGTATTATACTGTTTGTAAATGAAATAAGGTCTGGCCTGTCGCTAGTTGTTAACCTGCATTGTTGAAATGAATCCTGGCCCTGATGTAGAATGGGCTACAGTGTTGTCCTTTACCATTGTGGCTGTGTTGTGCCGGTGTTTGACGGTGCTCTGGCCTTGACCTGACCCTGTGGTGGTGTGGAGGAGCCTCTGATAGACCCCAGCCTCTATAGGCCCTCGCTGGCAGATCATTGGCCAGTAATCCCCCTGGACTTAGTCCTTATGCCCTGCTTTGTGACGAATATGTAATGAGAAAACACTCCATTAGCAACCCTCAGGGGTCATATACAATAAACAGTAATGTCACAGAGTTTGTTTATTCGTTTTTCCCAAATGTATTTTTGCCATTCTACTGTCTTCTTCGTAAGTTGCCTCGAGGTAGCAAKAGGGGGAAGTGCTGCATCGCGATGAGTAGCAACGCTGTGCTACAATGCTGTAAAGTGTGTCTCGAGGTGGGTGGGTGTCTTCTGGAAGGAATAACAAGAGGAGATAAAGTGCTCTGATATCTAAGTGGTGTTCTTTTCTTCTTTTTGTGTGAATCTTGGCGTTGACATCCACATGAAAACGCGGAGCTTTCGCTGCTGAGGCTCATCTTCTCGACTCGCAACCGATTCCCCAGATTTATGACATTTTCGGGTCACTACTAGAATTTCTCCCACCTAATATATCATCTGATCCACCACAGCATGTTCAGATCTCTGTGGCTGCTGCCTCTGTTCTCTGCGATTGCCCCCCCCCAAAAAAATTATCTTGCCGCAAAGGAGAGTGCTGAATCTTAGCTTTTTACTCAAGGGGTGGGGGGGGGGATTTGTTTGACAGAGTCTCAGTCTGATTATCATCAACACATCAGAGGAGATACTGTGTGCGTGTGCGTGGCCTATTTAGATTTGGTGCATTAAAGAGAGACAAGAGGCCTGGTATCTGGACTGGACTTATAGATCCTGCAGAACAAAGGCATCTGTTGTTACTGAATCCAGGAGTTTCAGAACATGCAGCAAAGTGCCACTGATTCACATACTACTGTGCCAACACAGAGACAAAGTAGTGCTGACACATGCCAGACTGTTTTACTTCATGTTTCGACACATAGACGTTCATACTGTAGTTAACATACAGTAATTACGTCATGTTGTAACTACCCAGTAAAGATGCGCTAGTTTGGCGGCCAGCAGGGGATCTACACATAGTCAAACGATTCTATGTGATTTAAACATGTTTTGTGAATGATTATACAGTATGTACTTGATGTGTGGAACTGTTTGCAGATTAGGACCTGACTTTGCCTCACTTTCCTTCTCTCGCTCCTCTCTACTCCTAGAGTAATGAGATGCTGGAGTTGCAGCGGACCCGGATGAGGGAGGAGATCAGGGAGTGTAAATTCAGAGAGGCCCGTCTCCTACAGGACTACACCGAGCTGGAGGAGGAGAACATCACCCTGCAGAAACTAGTGTCCACACTCAAACAGAACCAGGTCAGCATCAACACCATTACTGTTATGGTTTAGTGCACACACAGCCACGCCTGTCTCTCAGCCATTAACGTTATTGTTTACCTCGCACAGTCATCAATACATCTTAAAAATGACTCATGAACAGTCATAGCAAATTATGTTACTCAAATGTTGAATCAGCTCATCCAAGTTCCTTATTGTCTGACCTTAAAGAGGCAATCTGCAGTTGCTACATCTTTTGGACATATAAATTAATGATATGTACCCATTGATTCTTGAAGAATATAACTTATAAATGCCCCATGAGCTTAGTTCAACTCTCTTACCCCATCAGAACCCAAATATAAACTTGTTTTACTACAATGTCTGTTAACAAAGTAAATAAAAACAAACACTATATAGCCTCAAAACATAGATAAAACTGTAATGTTGATATCATGGATGGTCAGTCATTGCATCCATAGCTCTGGCTATGAATTTGAGAGTGGTTACATATTCCTCAGCTTTTTACTGAAACGGGGGTGGGGATAACGATTGGTTAGTGTTTGATCTGCTGACTGTGGCTTTAAAACTACTAACAATGTATATGACTTATAATCCCTGTCATCCATCTGTCATTTCTGTCTGTGTGTCATCCATCTGTATCCTTTCTCTCTGTGTGTCATCTATCTGTGTCCTTTCTGTCTGTGTGTCATCCATCTGTGTCCTTTCTGTCTGTGTGTCATCTGTCTGTCCTTTCTCTCTGTGTGTCATCTATCTGTGTCCATTCTCTCTGTGTGTCATCCATCTGTGTCATTTCTGTCTGTGTGTCATCTATCTGTGTCCTTTCTCTCTGTGTGTCATCTATCTGTGTCCTTTCTGTCTGTGTGTTCTCTATCTGTGTCCTTTCTGTCTGTGTGTTCTCTACCTGTGTGTCCCTTTTCCTCCTGTCCTCTGTCTGTCCCCTGCTCCCCCTCTCCCCCAGGTGGAGTATGAGGGTCTGAAGCATGAGATCAAGGTTCTGGAGGAGGAGACGGTGCTGCTGAACAGCCAGCTGGAGGACGCTCTGCGTCTGAAGGACATCTCTCAGTCCCAGCTAGAGGAGGCCCTGGATGCCCTGAAGATCGAGAGGGAGCAGAAGAACAGCCTGAGGAAGGAGCTGGCCCACCACATCACCCTCAGCGACAGTGTATACGGGGCCGGAGCCCACCTGGCTCTCACCGCCACGGTCGACGGGCTCAAGTTCGCCACAGAAGAGGTCGGTAGTAATGGTACAGCCATGCCCAATGGCAACAATGGGAATGAGGATAGCAACAGCGACTGTAACGGCCACCTGGGACTGGTTAAGGTGAACGGCGACTACCGGCTGCCCAGGAAGGGGGAAGGGCTGCACGGTCCTGTGTCAGACCTCTTCAGCGAGCTCAACCTGTCTGAGATACAGAAACTCAAACAGCAGCTCCTTCAGGTGGGTCTCTAGTCTAGCTGAAACATAGTGGGTTCTTCTCACTACTATGTCTGAGTGATTGTTAGCCTGGTCCCAGATCTGTTTGTGCTGTCTTGCCACCTCTTATGGTCGTTGTCAGGTAAAAATGACCATAGGAGTTGGCCAGACAGCCCAAGCAGATCGTGCACCAGGCTGAGTGATTGTTGTGACACTACGTGAATGTCCTTGGGAGGTTGTACCTAGGTCTTTGTTGTTACCAGGGAGTCTTTTAATCTCTTCCATCTGACCACCTTCCTCATTTGCTCTGAGCAAATCAATGTGGTTTACTTAGAGAGACAAAACCAGCGATTTGGCCTGCACACCTAATGCGTTAGGGCATAGTTATCGACCCCCCCTGTCCGTAGCACATTTCATTAGGGAATGGGAGTGTCAGCCTTCAGATTAGACAACCGAACAACCTGCCTCTTTCATCACACTACTGCAGGCAGCAGCCAACCAATCACAAGGTTGTGACATTTTGAGAACAAGACAACAACAAAAAAAGCCTGTCAGATGTCGTCCATATTTTATTATCTAGCAGACCATAAGTCTGTGACCACGCTCCGTATGATTTACCAATGACTAGTTTCAGAGCTGTTTTGGTCTTTCTGAAGACTTCCATCTCAAGAGGGTCATTGGGGCTCATTTGGCAGATTTTGGGGACATGTAGGGATGTTGGCAGACAGGGGAGAGTAGAGCGGTGGCGTGGAGGAGTGTACGGCGTCTACCATGGGGAGGCCTGTCAGGGCGGTTAGTGTCAGACAGGGCAGCGGATCCTGAGGAGAGTGGAAGGCAGAGGGAGAAAGACGGGCTGCTGGGACAGAGCAGTACTACTACGCTCCTTACAGAGTCCCTCACAGGGAAAGGAGAGAACACAGAGGGACAACACACATATGCACAGGGAGGATACACAGGACAACACACACATACTGTACATACAGTACATACAGGTAACTGCCAAAATAAAGGAAACACTTGAGTAAATGAGAGATACAAGGTAGATTGAAAGCAGGTGCTTCCATACAGGTGTGGTTAATAAAGCAATTAACATCCCATCATGCTTAGGGTCATGTAGAAAAATGCCCAGTTGCCCATTATTTAGGCTACCATGGCTAGAAGAAGAGATCTCGGTGACTTTGAAAGAGGGGTCTCAAAGGAGCGTGTGTGTGCGTGCGTGCGTGTGTGTGTGTGCGTGCGTGCGTGCGTGCTCGTGTGCCTCTCAGTTAACATATCTCAACCCAGTTGAACACTTATGGGAGACTCTGGAGCGGCGCGTCAGACAGCGTTTTCCACCACCATCAACAAAACACTAAATGATGGAATTTCTTGTGGAAGAATGGTGTTGCATCCCTGCTATAGAGTTCTAGACACTATGAATCTATGCCAAAGTCCACACTTGTTTCTCTTGCTGAGGTCAATTGGGAAATGAATGATTTGTGGATACAACATGTATCACTAGAGGTTTGAATTGGTCTTCAAATGGATGTCCCCTCTTGGATTAATCAAGGTTCCATTAAGTCGCTGTAAACAACACCAGGCTCTTAATTGCTTTCAGGAGAGGGCGGTTTTAATTTGTCATCCTCACTGTGTTGTAATTTAGATCTGTTTCCATCAAGCATTACATTAGATTTACTCAATTTATCTCAGATAGCAGACATATAAAATACAATATAAACATTTGTCATAAAAGTATGGCATAAAAGTGGTTTGGATTTATTCCTTACAATATCCACTGAGATGCATGTGTTTTAGTCTACTGTACAGTCTATGGGTGAAAAATGAAAGATCTGATGGCTGATGCCATGAATGCTACAGATCAATGGATAAATTCTATGAATCGATTTACAGATTGTGCTTTGCCTGTGTTGTGATTTCTCTTTATCTCTGTCTGTAGAGTGTACATCCTACACACACACACAATAGTCCGACAGGGTTATTTATTGGACTAGCTAGTAGGTACTGTACTGCTGAACCCATTGACATGTGTTTCCCTGGGCCTCCTCCCATTGGGGATCAATAAGGTTTCAAAGCCTCAGCACCGGGTGGACCGGATGACTGACACACTCCCTCTGACCAAAAAGACATTAAACAGCACTTGAGTTCAATTACTGGAATCTCATGCAGGGGGGTTGTGCTTAATTTGTGACAAGCAAGCCGTGATACTTCACTGCCATATGCTTCAACAGCCTTGTACTTTACCTAGGAAGTGCAATGACATCAGTATTTCCGCGAATCTCTTTCAGTATACTGGACCTGACCGTTTATACACTATCATTCAGTGTTGTGAGTTTTTAGTTGACCGTACTGTTCCTGAACTTAGTGAAGCGCACTGTTAAGTGAACCTCAGAACTTTGTGTCTGTGGTAATGCTGGTGTGGTCCTCACCCTGCAGTATGTCCTTCCTGTCCTCTAGGTGGAGCGTGAGAAGTCCAGCCTCCTGATGAACCTGCAAGAGGCCCAAACCCAGCTGCAGCACACGCAGGGTGCCCTGACCGAGCAGCACGAGTGTGTCCACCGCCTAACCGAGCGCGTCAACGCTATGAAGCGCCTCCACAGTGACAAGGAGATGGCCGACGCCCAGGAGTCCAAGACGCACGACGGGTTGCCCGGTCYCCACGACTACGTGGTGAACATCCACGGGATGGAGATTCTGGAGTGTAAGTACAAGGTGGCGGTAACCGAGGTGATCGACCTAAAGGCGGAGCTAAAAGCTCTGAAGGAGAAATCTAACCATTGTGTGGAGGGCCAGGGGAAGGAGTGGAGCAGCAGCGATGGGAAGGTCCAAGCTCTGGACGAGCAGGTCAACCGGCTGGAGCAGAGCTGCCGCGAGGCCCGCGATAAGGTGGCGCATTTGGAGGCGGAACTACAGACGGCGACGGGCGTGGCCACGGAGAGCCACGGCATGCTGAACACGGCGCAGGATGAGCTGGTGACATTCAGCGAGGAGCTGGCCCAGCTCTACCACCACGTGTGTCTCTGCAACAATGAGACGCCCAACCGCGTCATGCTGGACTACTACCGCCAGAGCCGTAACACCCGCAGCGGCAGCCTCAAGGGCTCCGAGGACCCCCGGGCACTACTCTCCCCCCGCCTGGCTAGACGCCTCGCCGCRYTSAACGCKGMGRTCTCKGAGGCCCCKRGGAGCCCCATYGACTCGCCCTCCAAAGAKCCCCCCAGTGGGGACAACGGGGCAACAGGGAGGGAGTCCCCAGCACCAGGCAGRCAGGGGAYCCCKACCCGCASCCRCATMGGCTCCCCGGTCATCAACYGCWCCAACGGCRCTKCCTCCTCCTCRRCCGTSCCTCCCGAGGCYWGRGGAGARCTGCGTAAGGAGCCSATGAACATCTACAACCTGAACYCCATCATCAGGGACCAGATCAAACACCTGCAGAGGGCCGTGGACCGCTCCCTCCAGCTGTCTCGACAGAGGGCAGCCGCCCGGGAGCTGGCCCCCTTGTTCGACAAGGACAAGGAGGCCTGCATGAAGCGAGATCCTCAAGCTCAAGTCCCTCCTCAGCACCAAGAGGGAGCAGATTGCCACGCTCAGGCTGGTGCTCAAAGCCAACAAAACAGGTGAGAAGAGCAGAGAACTGAGTACCTAGCCTAGTTCCAGATTTGTTTTTGCTGTCTCGCCAATGACCGTAGGATGTGCGACAGCACAAACAGATCTGGACTAGGCAGGCTGAGTACCTGGGAAAGTCATCACACTGTTCTCAGCATTATCCAACAGGTTTGATCAGTTTCCTTTGCAAAGTGCATTACATTTGCCCTTTTTTTTGTTGGAGATATAAAGTGGCTAATATACACTGTTATAATCTGATAACATGAAAGGAACTACACAATTAACCCTAACCCACTCTCTATTCCAGACTGCAGAGGGGGCGCTGGCTAATCTAAAGAGCAAGTATGAGAATGAGAAGTGCATGGTGACAGAGACCATGATGAAGCTGAGGAACGAGCTGAAGGCTCTGAAGGAGGACGCCGCCACCTTCTCCTCTCTCAGGGCCATGTTCGCCACCAGGTGAGTGGCATTCTGGGATCTCATGCAGCCAATTACAACACCGAGTGTAAGACTGTGCAAAGACGATGAGTTGGACCTCTGGTAAATCTCACTGTTTGAGAGTGTAGTCCCCGGCTTACACAAGTGTTGTGTCCCTCCTCTCTCTCTCCTCTCTCTCTCTCTCTCTCTCTCTCTCTCTCTCTCTCCTAGGTGTGATGAGTATGTGACTCAGCTGGATGAAGATGCAGAGACAGCTGTCGCGGCGGAGGATGAGAAGAAGACCCTGAACTCCCTGCTCCGGATGGCCATCCAACAGAAGCTGGCCCTGACCCAACGCCTGGAGGACCTGGAGTTTGACCACGAGCAGACCCGGGGCCGCGGCGCCAAGGTGCCCAAGATCAAGAGCAGCCCGCACAAAGTAAGTCGACGAGCCGCCCTCACAGCTCCCCCCAGCCCCACCATGATACACAGCCCTTCTTCCACCTGCTCCCACACCTTCAACACCTCCCTGACCCTCTGCAGCCCTCCCTCCCTGGAGCTGCCCCAGTCCTCCAATCCCTGGTCGGCCTCAGACGGAGGCACTTCCCAGACCTCATCCCTGGTCTCCTCTCTGCCTCCCCTGGGTCACCCCCAGTGGTCCCTGGGCACTCAGACCTTCATCATTGACCCAGAGTCGCTGAGTTTAGAGTGCTGTCGACTCGTTAACAGTCGAGACTCCAGTCCGCACTCTCCTAGCTCCGCCCCCGTGTCTCCCTACCGCTCACCCATTCCCAAGACTTGGCAACACTTGTCGCCGGGGTCGGTGAGAACTCGTACCCAAAAAGACGCTCCTCGCCCCTCTGCTCTGGTCACATCTCCCAGCAACCCAGTCCCTCACGCCTACAGTTCCAAGATGCCCTAGCCCTAGTCCAAGTGGGTGGGTGGGACACAGAGAGGAGGACAGACTGGTTTCCTGTTTCCAGTGTCTGGCTTGACCTATGACTATGCAGTACTGTGACATTCTTCTCAGGAATTGGCTATGAGAAGGAGCTCAACACAGCTTGTTCCATCTGCAGACAATACTCAAGTCTGTTTATAGTTTTGGGCTCATTTCTGTAAATGAAGGGATTTAGGGAAGAAATGAAATATATGTTAGAAATATACCAGTAAATGTGACATTTTTATGACAAATAAAGTTGAGTTTTAGTAACTTTTCTGAGGATTTGTTATGCATAATGAGCTAAGATGGAGTGAAGGATACTTCTACATTTTGGAGATATTTAATTCCGTATAACATAAGTTTTTATTTCCTCTCTTGGCACATAAACTGTAAGCTTTTAGAGTAGAAGTGAAGTGCTGTAGCCTAGTCCTCATATCATACAACCTAATTATTGTCCACTATTTTCCATTGTTAGGCAATTGAATTCCCCTGTTGTTGTCATTGCCTATGTTAATTATTCACTTTGTATAATCAAAGTCTGTTTGTCGTCAATATACGCATTGCTTTTTCCAACCATCCATAAACTGTGCACAGAGCTACACTGTGACTCTGTTCTGTGGGTCTCATTGAGCGCCACCCAGTGGATGATTGACACAGTTGACACACAGACACTAATATCCATTGGAATTCCTCAGTCTATACCAGGGATGGGCAATGCAGACCCGCAAGCAACTCGGGCCCCCGCCCCCATCAAAGTTGCTCATCTCTGGTCTATCTATCCCTATGAATGTTTGGCACAGAAAATATAACACCTTGTTGAAATCTCAGGGAATCTTTGCCTGTATAGCAGAGAAAGGCACCGTATCTATTTCTCTACGATAGGCTTCTTTACTATGTAGGCTGCCTTACAGTACCTCTCTGACACAGTCTATAAATGAAACAATTTTGATGACTCTGCAAATCATATTATAATTCAGGTCATCAAAATAGATGCGGTAAAGAGGTCAATGGAACGTGACCAAAACAATGGAATTGCCATGGGAAACGCGTGGGGAAAGATCCAGGGGTTCTCCTCATTGTATTTCACACTATGTTGAGGTAAAAATCTGAGTATAATGTTTGTATGGATGTCAACCCCAACACATGTCATCGTTACCAATCAACTGCGTTACAGTTAAAAACAGCGTTGACTGCCATCAACGATTTCTGTATGATAGCTACATGTATGCTACTAGCTCTTACAAACGGGAGTTAGCATTTAGCAGTCACTTCTTCTAAACCTGAAGAGGGACAACTTCTACATGTTATGCAGATATATCCAAATATATCCAAATTGGACTTAAGTAACCACATTGTGGGCTGTTACAATACATAAATCATGACGGATTTGACGAATATCCACTTTGTTAAATCAGATTTGTTGAATGTGGGCCAATCTGGTCAACATTGACTCCTTTACCACGTCTATGATTTTAAGGAATCATTCTAGTTTGATTAACATGTTCAAGCCATGATAATAACATGAATCTTGAATTGTCATCAAATCTGGAGCAAAAAGCATTTGACAGAAGTCCCTTCCACAAGTCTACAGCCCTATTCAGTGCCACAATCAATTGCCCCTTCTCTACACTATAATATGTACAGCATACTATAGCTTGACTTTATTGTGTCCTTAGAGTCTATTATTAATATAGAAAACCAAGTGTGTGTGTGTGGGGGGGGYGAGAGAAACTGACTGATTGATCTATGATGCTTTTTCTGTCAATGTTGATAGCTTTTTGTTGTGGCATGCATGTGACTTTGATCAGTCAGATCCAAGAGGAAGTATATACATAGTTTATATGCAGATATACCATTCAGAGCAGCATGGAAACCAGTGTGACCTCCTCTCTGTGACACTCTAACCACCTACCCAGACCTACCACGCTGATAATGCACCCTGAAAATATCACCCTGAAAATATCACCCTGAAAATAACACCCTGAAAATAACACCCTGGAAATAACACCCTGAAAATAAAAGCAGTTCAAAGCAACCCTATGCACATGCCATGTAGTGCCAGCAGATGGCAGTGTCTTAAGAATTCCCAATGAGTCATTCCTGTCAAATGCTGTTTGGCCCTCATGTCCCTACCTTGGATAACAAGTTAAATTACACTGACCTCTCTGTGGTTATTAGCTTTTGGCTCCTACAGTGGTCAAATGTTTTTATAGACACAATCTGAGGTGAAGAATGTCCATGTACATTCAGGTCCAATCCCTATAGGATAACATGGGTTGCACTTTGACTCTATAAAATAGAAACCCAAGACTGCAGGGTCATTCATTCATTAATGTGTTACAATTGTGTATGACATTATCACTTATCTGATCTAAAAATGCTGCTTCGTTTTTAGCCCATAGGCTTACATGAGCAGCAGTTAATTGCTCAGTGTGACAGTCGCCATTAGGTTTTTGTTTGTTTGTATGTCTCTTTTTGGTGCAGCACAGAAAAATACAGTACTGGATTTGAAACTGTGCGTAAATGTTCTATGTGTGTCTGTGTTTTTCCTTCCTCCTGGAAGGCTGGACAGAGGAATGCCTTGTAGGTTGGGTCAGATGAGGATGGTTTTGAATAACGAGCAGTCTTTCAGTGATACACAAGTACTTTATTGGCCTTGGAATATGAACAGAGAGCTCTCTTTCTCCCTCTATCTCTCTCTCTCTCTCTCTCTCTCTCTCTCTCTCTCTCTCTCTCTCTCTCTCTCTCTCTCTCTCTCTCTCTCTCTCTCATAGAAACATAAACAACTTCTCTCACACAATATTAACTAATGTGGTATGTCAGACTGTAGAAAGCATTTATCATTTACTTTCTAGGCAAATAAATCATAAGAAAAAACTTAAGAGTGCGTAGATTGTATTAACTCAAATGAACTGTATTACAGTAAGATATTAACTTACAGAATGTGATATTCCAGTAAAATGAAAGTGATTACAAGCATGACTACTAAAAGCATAATTACTACAATGCCATTATGCTCTAATGTTATACTCCGAAAGAGCAAAAGGTTTCACAACTGACATCCTCTCCTCGGACATGTTGAGTTATTACATGATGAGGCCAGTGTGTCTCTCTGTCCCTGACAGGTCTTTCCTCCTGTCTTGTGCACCCATGTCTTTGTCTGACCCACTAACCCTGACTGTCACCACTCTGTATATCTGTCTAATTTATCAGTTTCTTGTAGATTGTCAGCAGCCTGCTTCCTCTGCCTCAGTATCGCCACTCTCCCCACAACTAAGGAGAGTCTCCCTAGTCCGCAGGTAACGTCCTAGAGGCCTGAGCTCTACGTCTCCTCCTGTCTCTTTCCACTTCTCACACTCCTTGTGACTTGGGCCTGCAGGATACACACAGCATGCTCCGCACGGCTGGTTCTTAAGCCACAGATATTAATTCATACTCACACTACTATACTGTACTTGTTTTATCAGACACATTACATAACAGGCATCTAGTCACACACACAGAAGCCTGAGCTTAAGAAACTCATTAAGGCGTGAAGACTTGTGTATTTTAACTCTGACTCACAGCACATAGAGTAAAAGGGTGAGGCGTTGGTATTTATGACACAGCTACACGGAAACTGTATTGTTTAGGATAAGGGCTATAATTAGTGTTAGCACATGCATTGGTTTGGCATGAAACCTTTGTCACCAGTAATACTCTGCTTCATCTACTTAATGCAGATCATCTACTTCTACTTTGATCAATTTCCTACAGAACTAACTCAGTTCATCTCACTACAATCCCCAACCAGCCCCCTACAACCCACCCATAAAGTAGATCTCATTGCCTCTGAATCATCCCTACAGGCAAATAGGTAACTGATGTCCTGTCTACTATTCCTTCTCTTGGTCATAGTGTTGTTTAAACTCTCCTCCCAAAATATTTGAATGTGCTTCCCCTCTCCTGAAATTTGAACAATTTCCATCTCTGTTGTTTTTGGGAACAGTTTTGTCCCTCCCATTTGTTTCTTTGTTAATTTCTGAGCACTTTATAGCACCAGTGGCATACATGTCCTTTTTACTTTTTTCCCTGTTCTCCACTCCTCTCTTGCTCTTTTCTCTTCTCCCTCCCGTCTTCCTTGCAGTCCGAGTCCTAACATTGTGACGGCCCTCCAGGAGGACCATACACCACCCTTCTCCAGCAGGTTCCCCTCAATGGCCCAGCAGCCTCACCCCCAAGGCCCCTAGGACTCGAGCACCCACACCCATGGACCCGGCCCTCACGGACGCACACAGAACTAAGGACACCTGTCTCCCATCTCCCTCAACTTGGCACCCCATCCTGGTGCCTAGTCTTTGTGTCCCCTCAGCAAGCCCCTCCTCCACAGACCACACTTTCTCCKGGTTGGTGAGGGTACAGAGCAAGTTCGGGATGCACTACTCCTCATTGGCTGGGCTGGAATAACATCACATCCTGTCCACGAGAGAGACTGGAGGACCGGACAGCAGTGCAAACACCAGAGTGACAAATTGACTTAAACAATGTCCTGTATCTATATGATTATTTATTATCTATTTAGCTAACTTATCTATTTACCTGGTTATTTATTGATTTGTGTTTGTWCATCCATTTATTCATTTGAATTTGCATGTGATATCATCTGATTGTTTGTTGGTCATTCTTTGAAAATGGAATTCAAGATGTGTATTATTGCTGTGGTACTTGGACTTAAATAATGAGGATTGATTTAGCTCACATTATTAAACTATGGCTGTTATGTCCTTATTGCAATCTTTAAAAAAAGAAAAAATCGATAGAACAAAAACCTCTTTCCCAATTGAATATAACAAGGTTTTGGATGGTCTATATCCTACAAGTGTAGCCAAAAATGTTCCGTCAATAACAACGTTTCCTTTTGGTGACGTGAAAGGCTTACGAACTTGCCTAACAGACTAGACAGAATATAAGATGTAAAAGCATCTGTTTGTAAGCATAATCTCTACATGTGTAAGTGGTTCTGTCTTTTCTACATGGTCATGTTAAAGTACACATTGAATTTGACATCAATGCGGAAAGACTAATTGAATGGAAGTGATATTGCGTTACAAGGATAATGTTTGATGAGATGGGCGTTTTTGATTTCAACGACCAATCTAACGTAACTACACTTAAGATGCTTGTTTTTATACAACTTCTTTGCAAGGCATAAAGATTATATTTTTTACTTAAGTTTATTTATTTTTTACTGCTGTTTCTGCTGAGGTGATTGGTTATGTTTGTCATGTAGTTGAGATCGTACTTGACATAGAGACTCGAGACTAAGGTAGGAGATGAGGAAGTGAGGTCTAGGTCTGTAGGCCTGGATGTGGCCTTTTGAATTGCACAGGTTGACTTGACTTGACCATGACATGTGTGACATGACACCCCTCGGTTTAGTTTTTACACAGTTCAGATAACACATTGCCCCAGTAGTACCATGTTTCTGTCGAAGGACATTCGAATTGTCTCGTCTTAAGCTTCATGTTGTTTATGTATAAGGGATCGCTTGTTTCACTCTGTCTAACCCAAAATAAATGACAGTAATCAAATCGCATGCTGGGGCATTTTAACGGGGTTATGGACTAAATCGGTTCAAACAAAAGGTTAACTACTCCAAACATCCTTCTGTACAAGAACAATTAGGACTATCCACTGAAGCAATAACACTGGACATGACTTCGTTTATATTTGGTTGGATGCTCTGTCAGATCCAATGACTGTGGTGAGATCTCTGTCCAGGCATCTCTCTTCCTGTTAACAGAGCCATAAATATCTATACTCTGCCGGATGTAATAACATCACACTAACCAGCTGAATGAAAACAGGGATAAATCCCAAAGGCTTCCAGGATATCGGGTGTATTTTGTGAGTCATCCCTACACCTTCAGATCAATTTGCATTGAGGTTTGGTGATCTGGCGAAACAGACATTTCTTTCCTTTGTTGGAGCATTAATTCAAGGTGAGCCTAGAACCAAACTGTCTGATCATGTTGATGATGTTATCTACCTAATGCTGCATGATTCATTTACCTGATTCACATTATCTCTCTCTCTCGCTCTCTTTTAAATCAATTAATGATTATGTCTTATGTTTGACTAATCAGGTTTATTGAGGGGCAATCTGAACATCTAGTTACTTATGGATGTGAGCCAGAGGCATTGAGACAGATTTTTCTTTCAGTTCTACATTAATTGAATCACAACATATGGGTGGATTCTGGTATTCTGGTAAGCTGTGTATAGTAGCCATAAAGGACAATCACCCTTAGAATCCACACAATAAGTACAGGTGAAAGCATGTTAAATCACAGTGGAGAATGGGTATGCTACTTCTGTACTGTATACATGTTTACATTGATTTAATCTCTGTCTATGTTTGTGGAATCACTTGTTTTTATTCTAAAACCTTCGGTGGAACAGTAGAGTATGAAAAAGATGTGTGAGGTCCAAAGCTAGTCTAGTCTTGACTGGTGTCAATCTATGGAGAAACATTTACCCTACTGCCTTGGCTCTCTGCACAGGTTAACTTTATCAGTGGAAGATTGTGATACAGAGGGCAGTGTTAGAAGCCGGTAACATGCCCCCCCCCCCCCCAAACAAAGTTGAGGAACTTTTCTTTTTAAAAGGCATCCGCTGCTTGGAACGTGAAGCCAAGAATACTTGCTAGCTACAGAATTACTTGCACAATCACTGTCTTAGTCTTCATGATAGGGTCAGCAAGTTAGCAATGTGCCAGCAATCAAGAAGAGAGAAAAAATAGTTTTGTTCAAAGGAGAGCAAAGGACTGTAAGTAAAGTTCTTGGTAACTGCACGCACACCACCCCTGGAAAACTAGCTGGCAAATTTGAGTTGTTTCAGCTTAGTTGTCTTTAACTTCATCACAGTGATTATGGGTCATAAAGGAGTGTTCCATATCTTAAGACATTGTATGGTGCTATTATGATCATAGCAGGAGAGTGACAGCCATGGACAGACAGACAGGCAGAGAGGGAAAGAGAAGGAGAGGCAACAAACCAACAGGTAAGATAGTGTGAAGTTCCTCTCCAAGCCAGTAGAGCTTCTAGATTGATGATCTGTCATAGTGTGAATGAATCTCAATTATCTTATATGATTGATGAAATGATAGCATCTTAAGTCTAGAGGGTGTATTGCATGTGTTAYCTTTATGCAGGTGAGAGGCAGCCGTGATGATGTTTTATTTMTGATAATTGTGTAGAGTGGCGATTGATTCATTTAAGTTTGACCTTTCACGCCAACCTTTTTTTTGTATTATGCTGGTTATTATTACAGTATAATAACTGTATTATAAGTTGAACATATTACATTAAGTTTCAAACCATACAGTATGTAGAGCAGCAGTAGTAACAACCTGACATAGGGGAAGTGAGAAAAATACTAGGAAATGAATCATACAGTAGCCGAGAAAGAGTACAAAATGGTTGTTTAATTTAACAGTCACACCGGTATTCAGTACAGTATGAATGGCCATGGCCATGACTGGTTGGACTGTACTATGACTGGTTGGACTGTACCAGAGTAAGTGCTCTCTGCAAGACCCCCCTTGGCCTTGTAAATTTGCCCATTTCTAAGTTAAGATCTTTCAAAAGTTACTAGAAGTGAGCATTTAAAAAAAAATAATAATAATTACGAGGGCATGCCCCTATAGCAAAATGTGTCCCCCCCAATGTCAGTCGCTCCTACGCCCCTGATGGAGTGCCCTGGAATCTTAACTGAGGTTTAGAAACCCTAATCAATTAAGAAAAAGGGACAGAAAGACAGCAATATACTGTATTGGGTTGTCTTGTTAATATTTCTTACTGCGCTTAAAACAGTGTAACATCTGTTTCAATAGAAAATAAAACAACTGTCTTGGACTGAAATGGGACGTTTGTGCTTCGCTGAGTCTTTTTTTTTCTCAATTATGATAATGATAACCTCCTTCTCATAACAGTTTGCATGTCTTTGAAAATGTCACCCTGTCATTATGGCTGTTTATTAGGCTACAATCAGTAACACAACCCTGCCCGTCTTCATTATACAGTAGATTGTATGCAAAACACCTTCCAGGTTCTGTGCTCCATTTTTTAAATACCCGCCCAAAGCTACAATATTTTCATATTGCAATATTGATCCCTTTTAAGTGACATTATTCTGGTTCCCTTTCTAAAGGGTATGGGGGAGAGATGGTTCCTCCAATGAGAGCAACAGTGAAACAGGGCGGGGTTTGAAACAATTGCTCCAACTCCAAGYTGATTGTACAGAGAGGGATAAGAGATAAGCGGACCGGATGATGATGTTGACCCAGAAAGGCAGAGCAGAGCGCACGCATCYCTCAATAAATTTGGACCTGGGTTAACAGTAGCATTTATTGTGTATCCGGGAAAATAAACCTGCCACGTGACTTTTCAAAACGTTTTTTTGTTTCATTTAGCCATGAATGATAAATAGGATTTAGGAGTTCTTTGACATGGAATGGAATTTTTCTGTAATATGTTGACTGTCAGTTGCACATTTAAATGCGTGATTAATGTTACCGAAAGAGCTGCTCGCTCTGTGAATCTTTTCGATGTTGGAAAGGTCATCGGAGGATAAGGGTATGGACGACTTCAGACGGGTCGCATTCCGAAGGAAGTCCCGAACTTTAGACAAGTCGGACATGGAGCCCAAGAAATGGAGCCCAGCGATTTCAGGTGAGTGACTACSGAACCGGTGGCAGTGCGTAGGTGGTGTAAAGGCTGTCACGCAAGGGGACAAAAACTCAGGCCTTAGGTTTGGGTGCAGACAGTGTGGATTGTAATATTTTGTGTAACATGTAATAATGTGTATATAACACTATAATATTGTCCTGATATTGTGGTGAGGTCTCCTATAATGGCTATTCCATGGTGATCACTTTTTACTGTTGTGCATGTGCACATAGCAACTAAAATAGATTGTGTTGCCTGGCTTCACAGTCCTGACTACTGTAACAATCATATCTTGTTAGTTGTATTTAGGGACAGATCGAAATTTACTGGGGGGGAGGGGTTGTTCAAAATAGGGGAGGGTTGTCATTCTTTTTTTTTCTCTCTCAGCGGGGAGGGTTTTGGGGTTTTTGAGGGGCATAGGGGAGGGTACTGTGTTTTTCCCTGCTAGTTTTCCCTATGGCTTGACTTAATGGCTTGACTTACTTTTGATATTACCCTAATAAAGTTTAGAAACGTTTCTGAAGGTTTGGTGTGGCTATTATTAAGCTTTAGCTGCTGCTGGCCTATGATACGAAGGCAGTGTGCACCGGCGCACCAACTGACTCCGACAGTTGAACCTGAAGTGAGGAAGACTGTTTCAGGTCTACCAGAATTACTCCTATAATCTAACAATATCATGCTTATCGTTCTACAAAGTATTTGGATAGAACATGTATGACATCTTCTGTACGTCTATTTCTGTACAGTAGACGCAGTAGCCATCTGACATAAAGAAGTTAAAGTCAGTGTCATGCCACCTGCATATCTCTATCTCTCTGGAGGCTAAGTTTCTCTTCCTTTATTAACCACTGTTCCCTGGGCGCCGATGACGTGGATGTTGATTAAGGCAGCCCCTCGCACCTCTCTGATTCAGAGGGGTTAAATGCGGAAGACACATTTCAGTTGAATGCATTCAGTTGTACATCTAACTAGGTATCCTTTTTCCCCTATTGATTTTGGAGTTGAAAACACAAACCATGATATTGAAGTGCCCGAAGTTGGTATGCTTTGTGTATTGGTTGTGTGGTGCATTGGCACAGAAACCTGTTGGTAGGAAAATTCATTGCATATATTTAATATAATTATAAATATGGCATCAAAATGTTGAAAATCTGATTTCCTCCTCGCTGATCATTGTCTGCAGACAGCTTTGATCGTAGTGTAATGAAACAGGCACGGAGAGTGAGCTCGTCTGTGGTGGTCGGCGAAGCCTCAACATTCTGGCCCCTAGCCCTGCGTCGACAGTGCCACAAAAGCAGGCTGAAGTGGCAAAGTCAATATCCATGTTTCTAAACAGGGTCGCTACAGGTATTGTTTTTTTGTGGTCGTAAACATTKTTTTGAGTTAATTCTATGAGGGGAGAGGGTGTTACATTTCTTTTACTATAGGGGAGGGACATGTGAAAATATGTTTGACTTTGGGGGGGTCGCATTTTTTTGTTATGACACCTTGAGTTGGACCAGCCCCGCCCCCCCAGTACATTCTGATCTGTCTCTTACTGCTTCACATACCTTTTTTTGTCATTGGGTGAACATGATCTATTGAGCCATTGTGTATGTAATGGCCAACACACCTATAGTATGTGTTTACATAGTGAAGATTGCATTGCACTAGACTGCCGAACAGTCAGGTAGGAAGTGGAAGGTTGCAGACAAGCCCTAACCTGTTGTGTAATTACCTCAATGCCTCAAGGGACAGAATATTTGTCTGCTTCAGTACAGAACAACATGCCCACTTTTCACTTGATATGTCAATTCATAGCACATATACAAAAGTTGGTTGCCTATCTAATACCCTGTTCCCTAATACCCTCTTCCACCTCTTTCTGCCTCGATCTCTCCCCCTATTCCTCCTTTTCAACCGTTGACTAATGTTCCTTCTTTCTGTTACTGGGAGTCCTGGTCAGGGCAGGTGGAGCTGGGGTCTTACAGCTGTGACTGAGGGGTTCTGGGCTTTGCCTTGAACTGAGGGAATAGAAAGGAATCCCCCAGTGACTGACTGTGAGGAACCATGTTGTAAACACACAATACAGTGTTGTGCCTGGGCATGCTACAGAGAGAGAGGTGGAACACTAACATGGCACAGTCTTATCTCTTCCAGCCTGGGGAGATTAACTGTGGTTTTGCAAATGACATTGAGCACAGCAAATATTTTATTTAAAGCAGAGGCAACTGTAGCCTTCCTACGTGCTGATTAAGGAAAACGTTGCCTTTGGGCAATGTCACATCCAGGATAGAGTGGTGAGYTGACTGTTTAAGACTGTGTCTGTACTAACAGAAATAACCAAATCAGATGTCACTTAATTAAACCAAGTGGGGTGAGCCAGCAGACGCTATAAGAGGTGAGGTAATACTGTAGGGTTCATGAGTCATCCTCAAGTGGCTTCTCCTCCGGACCACAGTCACCTGCTGCTCTATAGGTATACTCATGTGACTATCTTGGACCAAATGCAGACCAACAGGATGAAACATTGAGTATACATCTGGGAGAGTCACATTTTCTTTTAATTTTACCTGGCATCTATATCGGTACTGTATATTACTGTATATTACACCTACTGTATATCACCTTACCTATTTAGATATCTGTACATCAGTGATTTCCCCCTGTATTCTCAAATGGAACGACTGCCCAAACATTAGGCTTATCTCATCATGTTAACTCAGTACAGTACAAATACACTATATACATATACAAAAGTATGTGGACATCCCTTCAAATTTGTGGATTTGGCTATTTCCGCCACACCTGTTGCTGACAGGTGTATAAAATCGAGCACACCGACATGCAATCTCCATAGACAAACATTGGCAGTAGAATGGTCTTACTGAAGAGCTCAGCAACTTTCAACCTGGCACCGTCATAACATTCAACGTGGCCCCGTCATAGGATGCCACCTTTCCAACAAGTCAGTTCATCAAATTTCTGCCCTGCTAGAGCTGCCCCAGTCAACTGTAAGTGCTGTTATTGTGGAGTGGAAACATCTAGAAGCAACAACGGCTCAGCTGCGAAGTAGTAGGCCACACAAGCTGACAGAACGGGACCGCCGAGTGTTGAAGCGCGTAAAACTTATTTGTCCTGGGTTGCAACACCCACTACCGAGTTCCAAACTGCCTCAGGAAGCAACGTCAGCACAATAAATGTTTGTTTCATGAAATGGGTTTCCATGAACGAGCAGCCGCACACAAGCCTAAGATCACCATGCACAATGCCAAGCGTTGGCTGGAGTGGTGTAAAGCTAGCCGCCATTGGACTCTGGAGCAGTGGAAACGTGTTCTCTGGAGGGATGAATCACGCTTCACAATCTGGCAGTCCGACGGATGAATCTGGGTTTAGCGGATGCCAGGAGAACACTACCTGCCCGAATGCATAGTGCCAACTGTAAAYTTTGGTGGAGGAATAATGGTCTGGGGCTGTTTTCATGGTTTGGGCTCCTTAGTTCCAGTGAAGGTAAATCTTAACGCTACAGCATACAATTACATTTTAGACAATTCTGTGCTTCCAACTTTGTGGCCACAGTTTGAAACAGCCCTTTCCTGTTTCAGCATGACAATGCCCCCGTGCACAAAGCGAGGTCCATAAAGAAATGGATTGTCGAGATCGGTGTGGAAGAACTTGACTGGCCTGCACAGAGCCCTGACCTCAACCCCATCGTACACATTTGGGATTAATTGAAACGCCAACTGCGAGCCAGGCCCAACATCAGTGGCCGACCTCACTAATGCTCTTGAGGCTGAATGGAATGGAAGTCAATGCAGCAATGTTCCAACATCTAGTGGAAAGCTTTCCCAGAAGAGTGGAGGCTGTTATAGCAGCAAAGGAGGGACCAACTCCATAATAATTCCCTAGACTTTGGAATGAGATGTTCGACGAGCAGGTGTTCACATACCTTTGGACATGTATTGTAACCTTATTACTGATACGACTGACTAATTACGCTATCCCTGTCAAATCTGTCATGCAACTTTTCTAGAATCAAACCTGAACTTGAGCTGAACCACAGTTGTTTGTCTAAGGGTGGGGAAAGCATTTGAATTGACTATACTTCATAATTACACTTCCTTAAATAGAAATTCCTTCCACTTGACATGATTGTTGCTCAGCGATTGAGCATTTTGATTATTGCCTGAATATCTGGCTGCAGATGCATAGGTTGAGTTTCTCATACTGAGCAAGAGAAGATGTTTGTTAGGAGAAGGAGCAGTGGAGCCTCTTTAACTGTAACTAAGGCCCATTGTTTCCCTTTTCAGTCGTGAATTTGCTGGGTGCTCGTTAGCTCCACAAGAGACTACGACTCACTAGGGCAGAATGGAAGGATGATTTTTGCTGCATTTGATTTATTTTGTCCTCCTTGTAGAAGAAGGTTCTGGAACGTCATTAAATGTTATCTTCAGATTGTATAGACCAGTGTTTCCCAAACCTCTCCTCGAGTAGAGGTAGGCCGGGCCTGAAAGTTTTGCCTGGTGGCCTGGTGTTAGTATGAGCCTTCCTCTGAGGCCATAACAAAGGATCTGTTTATGTTCTCTCTGCCCTGGGAAGGAGCAGGGCACCCTGGGAGAGCATAGCGGGGCTGGATGAATCAGTGGCTCTGTGTTGTGTTGTTATTGTGGTGGTTGTTGTACTGAGCTGAGCCCTCTGTCTCTCTCACTGACTAACTGGCTTTAATTCACTCTCAACCCCTTGTGTTGTGCAACTCACGCAGTTCATTATAACTATGAGAGCTTTATTAGTCTGTTCAATTTTGCATGTAATAAACATGGGTTATTACCACCTCGTGAATTGTAAGCCATGAATTACAGTGACAGCATTCCTGCAGCTGCATCTCTCTCATAATGGACTAATGTATGAATGGTGTTGTGTCAGAATGAGAAACCAGTCTTTAAGTTTCCCACAGAGGCCCTACTGAACAGGCTACATAATAGGCCCCTCTGACATCATTTTTGGGTGCAGAAAGACCCCCATCGCCATGATTTATATAGTTATTACATAACAAGATATTATCATATGCTTTCAATGTTGTATTAAATTGTGGTTTTACATTTTTTATTTATTATTATTTTTAGGGGTTAGATCAGCTTTAATATTGCAGATAGATTGTAGCTTCAATCAATGTAATTGTCTGCATAATTTCAAATCCCCCCCAAAATATTTTTTGTAAATATATACAGTACCAGTTAAATGTTTGGACACACCTACTCATTCAAGGGTTTTTCTTTATTTTTACTATTTTTTTTACATTGTAGAATAATACATAAGACATCAACATTATGAAATAACACATATGGAATCATGTAGTAACCAAACAAGTGTTAAACAAATCAAAATATAGTTTATATTTGAGATTCTTCAAAGTAGCAACCCTTTACCTTGATGACAGCTTTGCACACTCTTGGCATTCTCTCAACCAGCTTTAATTCTTTCATATTTAATCATTTCTGCCCCCCCAAATTCATATTTAATAATATTATTGTTGGATCTGATTTTAACAGCTAACATTTCGATGGCAATAATAAATAGATATGCCGATAGTGAATAACCTTGTTTTACTCCTCTTGACAGTTTAAAACGTTCTGAGAAGTTGCAATTATTTACTATTTTACACATAGGGTTACTATACATAACTTTAACCCATTTTATAAGAGATTCTCCTAAATTGAAATATTCCAGGCATTTATATATAAACTTCAGTCGTACTTTATCAAAGGCCTTTTCAAAGTTAGCTACGAATACCAGGCCTGGTTTCCCAGATTTTTCATATGGAATGGATCTTTATATTTACCACTTGGATCCTGTTTCTGTAATGATGAAATCAGACCTTCTTGTTGAGTGTCTTATAATCTACCATTTATATAGGAGTGGTTAAAACATGCTAATAACGGTCCTCTGAATAATATCAAAAAAAGTTTGGTATACCTCCACTGGTATGTCATCCAGCCCCGGAAATCTTCCCGGACATAAAGGCTTTAATTGCATCAAGAAGTTCCTCCTCTGTAATTTGGCATTCACATGAGTCTTTCTGTACAGATGTTAATTTTACATTATTGATAGAAAAAAYATCCATACAATTAACTTRGGTWAGTGGAGATGGAGGAGACTGAAATGAAAACATATGATTAAAGTACTTTACTTCCTCTTTCAAAATATTGTTTGGTGAATCATGGTTGACTTTCATTAAAAAAAAATGMTTTCTATGTTGAATTTTTGAAATAATATTTTACACTTGATCTTTCTTGAGTAAGTTCCTCCATTTCTTTTAGTTTTTCCTCTAACTTATTCTGAGCCTCTATGGTACAGTTTTTTATTGCTATCTATCTGTACTGTTAGTCCTTCCATTTGCTTTTGTTTTAGAGATAAGTACTGAATTTCATGAACTCTAACGGCACATTTAAACGTGTCCCATACAATACGCTTGCAATGTTGCTTTGATTATTGCTTGAACAATAATACCTAGGTATTTGGTTGGATGACAAGTTGTCCTTTAAAGTTCATGTGGATAATCTTGTGACAAAGCTTAAATTGAAATTGGGTTTTTATTTTCATAATAAAGCTTGCTTCCCGCTTATGGCTAGAAAGAAGCTTGTTCAGGCCACTTTTCTCTCTGTAATTGATTATGGTGACTTGTTGTATATGCATGCAACCTCCTCCGTCTTACAGAGACTGGACTCTGTTAATCATGTATCCTTGCGCTTTATTACAAATGCCAAGTCACTCACCCACCATTGCACATTGTACCAAATGGTGGGTTGGARCTCACTTTATATGCGCAGAAAGATACATTTGAATGTGTTCATTTACAAAGCCCTTTTTGGTAAACTCGCTCTTTACCTCTGTAGTCTGATCTCCTTCACCACCAGCAGTTACCATACCCTGTCTGCTAGGTGGTTGCTACTTAAAGTCCCCGGGACATTCACAGTATTAGGCAAGACTGCCTTCTCTCTTGTGCACCAGACGCATGGAATAATCTACAATCCATGCTTCATCTAGATATGTTAGTGCCACTGAATGAATTTGAAATATTAATGGGAGACTCTGTTACGGAGTGTAAATTCTTTTTTTAGGCTGGATCATGTTGTTGTATTGTATGTTTTAATTCTGTAATGTATTGATTGTTGCTGCCTTCTTGGCCAGGCCTCCCTTGAAAAAGAGACTCTGGGTCTCAATGGGCTTTTCCTGGTTAAATAAATGTTAAATAAAAAAAKGTTTAAAAAACTAATGTACACTCTCTGTGATCTCTGTGCTTTCTGTTTTGGTGTTATCTCTCTGCACTCCTGCTTTTGTATGAGCATGTGACTGTATATAAACCCCTGATAGCCCATATCATGAGCTTAGAGTCAAAGCCAGACTACATTGATCTTCATCGCTTTCTTCGTCAGGCCTTGCATGTTTGTTCAAAATATTCACCCAAAGGTCAAATGTTTTTACCCTCCACAAAGTCAGTTAAAGTTTTATGGGAGTGTTCTCTTATTAATAATATGCAGAAAAGTACCTCATACCAACTGTKAAATATGGTGGATCTTTGATGTTATGGGGCTATTTGCTTCCACTGCTCCTGGGCCCTTGTTAAAGGAAAACACGACTCAAAACTATCTTTTGATATTTTTTTCATTCGTCCACTGTTGATACAGTCCCAAAATATTTTGACTGTCAGCAGTCAAGTTTTCAGGATATTGGACTTTCAGTAAGCAAAGTGTCACTTGCAACATCATCATGATGATGCAAAATGCATCATATGATGAAAAACAGCTTGTTTTGAACTATATATTTTTGAAACAGGAAAATTCACACATTTACAGCACTTTTATGAGCATTTCAAACATAATCCATGAATTATATTCTTGTTACCAATCACAGGTGTTTTTTTTTTTTTTGACCAATCACAAGTGGGCGCTGCCCCTAACGCCCTAATGGGTGGGCGGCCACTGGCGAAGATGAAATATATCTAGGATCTGGAAAGATTTTATATGGAGGAATGGTCTAAGATCCTCCCAATGTGGTCTCCAATCCCATAAAACATTTTAGAAATTGGCTCATTGCTGTTATCTTCGCATGTGTAGGGTGCCAGAGTATTGAAAACAAGGGTGCGAATAATTTTTACCCCTATCTTTCTTTAGATTGTTTTAAATTACTTGTTAAACAAAATCTTTTTCTCTGGACAATTGTATTAGTATCAAATAATATACGTAATTATTTTTGCATTTAAATTTTTATTTTTTTTATTTAACCTTTATTAGCCAGGAAGGGCTCATTGAGATTTGAAATCTCTTTTTCAAGAGCGTCCTGGCCAAGATAGGCAGCACCAAGTCATTACAAAATTACAGACAGACAACATGAAAAACTACAAGTAATCTAGTAAAAACCATAGAATTCACAAGAGTATAACAAATCATAAAACAGCAAATTAAAAACATTGACAGGTCAGGGAATCAGTCTCAAAATCCTTCATCAGTGATTTAAAAACACCAATCGGGACAAGTTCTTCCAGTTTAAATATATTTTGTAAGGCGTTCCCAGCCGATGGCTCAGAGTAAAAGCCCTTTTACCAAATTCAATTCGGACATTTGGAACAGTTCGTCATGCGAACGAAGAGAGTACCCACCACATTTCTGAACAATAAAAATGCCCAAATGAAATGGTAGTAAACCCCAAATGGCTTTATAAATAAAAGTATACCAGTGACTGAGCCTACGAGTGACTAGAGAAGGCCAGCCAACCCTTCTATATAAAGTGCAGTGGTGCGTAAGGGTTTTGCAGTTTAAAATAAATCTCAACGCTCCATGGTAAAGGGTGTCAATTGATCTCAAACACTGAGCYGAAGCATTCATTTATAAAATATCCCCATAGTCTAGTAAAGGCATAGATGTAGCTGGTACTTGCCTCCTTCTAGCTTCAAAAGAAAAYCAGAAAAGCCTTATTCCTAAAATAAAATCCCAACTTCAGCTTCAATTGTTTTGTAAGTTGTTGAATTTGCKATTTAAAAGAGAGGCCGTCATCAATTAAAATTCCAAGTTATTTATATGAGGTTACAGTCTCAATCTCATTGCCCTGACAGGRAGTAATAGGTGAAAGGTTCAGAGATCTATTTCTTGCTTTAGAAAACACCATTAGTTTAGTTTTGTCAGTATTGAGGATAAGCTTCAATTGACATAAGGTATGTTGAACAGTATAAAAAGCCGTTTGCAAGTTCTGGAAAGCTTTTGTGAGAGATGAAGCACAACAATAAATAACAGTATTGTAACGTCCTGACCAGAGTTCTTATGTGTTGTGCTTGTTTTAGTGTTGGTCAGGACGTGAGCTGGGTGGGCATTCTATGTTGTGTGTCTAGTTTGTCTGTTTCTGTGTTCAGCCTAATATGGTTCTCAATCAGAGGCAGCTGTCAATCGTTGTCCCTGATTGAGAATCATATATAGGTGGCTTGTTTTGTGTTGGGATTTTGTGGGGTTGTTTTCCGTGTCAGTGTTTGTGCCACACGGGACTGTGACGGTTAGTACGTTTGTTGTTTTGTCTAGTTTTCTTGTCATTAAATCATGGAAACTTACCACGCTGTACATTGGTCCTCCGATCCTTCTCGCCTCTCCTCGTCCGAGGAGGAAGAGCTAGACTGCCGTTACAAGTATCATCAGCATAAAAGTGAAGCTGTGCATTTTGCCAATTTTTGTCTAAATTATTTATATAAATAGTGAATAAGAGGGGACCAAGTACAGTGCCCTGGAGCACACCATTACAGACAGACAATTTAACAGACATGAGCCCATGAAATTGAGTGCTCTGAGTTCTATCAGACAGATAGTTAACAAACCATGCAACTGCAATGCTCTGACAAGACCTACACTCGACAATCATTCTGCCACAGTATAGCATGATCAACTGTATCAAAAGCCTTAGAGAGACAATAAAAAAGTGGCACAGTGCTGTTTATTGACAAGGGCTTCAGTGACATTCATTTAAAACCTTCATGGCTATGTTATTGTGCTATGCTTCTTCCTGGAGCCCGATTGGTACATGATAAAATAAAGTTAGTAAATACAGTTGAAGTCGGAAGTTTATACATCACACCTTAGCCATACATTTAAACTCAGTTTTTCACAATTCCTGACATTTAATCCTAGTAACAATTCCCTGCTTTAGGTCAATTATGATCACCACTTTATTTTAAGAATGTGAAATGTCAGAATAATAGTAGAGAGATTATTTATTTCAGCATTTATTTCTTTCATCACATTCCCATGGGTCAGACATTACATACACTCAATTAGTATTTGGTAGCATTGCCTTTAAATTGTTTAACTTGGGTCAAACGTTTCGGTAGCCTCTCACAAGCTTCCCACAATAAGTTGGGTGAATTTTGTCCCATTCCTCTCTGATAGAGCTGGTTTAAACTGAGTCAGGTTTGTAAGCCTCCTTGCTCGCACCACACTTTTTCAGTTCTGCCACAATATTTCTACAGGATTGAGGTCAGGCTTTGTGTTGTAATCGGCCCATCCACATACCTTGACTTTGTTGTCCTTAAGCCATTTGCCACAATTTTGGAAGTATGCTTGGGGTCATTGTCCATTTGGGAGACCCATTTGCGACCAAGCTTTAACTTCCTGACTGATGTCTTGAGATGTTACTGTAACGGGTGTCGTCTTCCTCTTTCCTCGGACGAGGAGAGGAGAGAAGGATCGGTAGACCAATGCGCAGCGAGGTGTGATGACATAATGATTTATTGAAAAAAGACAGACGAACACTGACACGAACTATACTTTAGGAATACAAATAACAAACGGACAACGTAGACGAAACCTGAACATGGAACTACATAAAAGACACGAAGAACTCACGAGCAGGAACAGACTACATAAACGAAATAAACACGCCGAAACAATCCCGTGTGGTGCGCAGACACAAACACAGGAGACAATCACCCACAAACAAACAGTGTGAACAGCCAGCCTATATATGGTTCCCAATCAGAGGAAAACGTAAACCACCTGTCTCTGATTGAGAAACCATATAAGGCTGATTAAAAGTGATCTAAACACAAAAACATACAATGCCCACCCAACTCACGCCCTGACCAACTAAACATATACAAAATAACATAAATAGGTCAGGAACGTGACAGTTACTTCAATATAGCCACATAATTTTCCTCCCTCATGAGGCCATCTATTTTGTGAAGTGCACCAGTCCCTCCTGCAGCAAAGCACCCACACAACATGATGCTGTCACCCCTGTGCTTCACGGTTGGGATGGTGTTCTTCGGCTTGCAAGCCTCCCCCTTTTTCTCCAAACAGAACGATGGTCATTATGGCCAAATAGTTCTATTTTTGTTTCATCAGATCAGAGGACATTTCTCCAAAAAGTACGATCTTTGTCCCCAGTGCAGTTGCAAACCGTAGTCTGGCTTTTTATGGTGGTTTTTGGAGCAGTGGCTTCTTCCTTGCTGAGCGGCCTTCAGGTTATATCGATATAGGTCTTGTTTTACTGTGGATATAGATATTTTTGTACCTGTTTCCTCCAGCATCTTCACAAGGTCCTTTGCTGTTGTTCTGGGATTGATTTCACTTTTCGCACCAAAGTACATTCATCTCTAGGAGACGAATGCGTCTCCTTCCTGAGCGGTATGATGGCTGCGTGTTCCTATGTGTTTATACTTGCATACTATTGTTTGTACAGATGAACGTGGTACCTTCAGGTGTTGGAAAATTGCTCCCAAGGATGAACCAGACTTGTGGAGGTCTACAATTTCTTTTCTGAGGTCTTGCTGATTTCTTTTGATTTTCCCATGATGTCAAGCAAAGAGGCACTGAGTTTGAAGGTAGGCCTTGAAATACATCCACAGGTACACCTCCAATTTACTCAAATTATGTCAATTAGCCTTGTCCTAACCGACTTGTCATAACTATAGTTTGTTAACAAGAAATTTGTGGAGTGGTTGAAAACGAGTTTTAATGACTCAACCTAAGTGTATGTAAACTTCGCACTTGAAATGTAAAAAATATTTTAGCTATTCACTCACAAGGGTTTCAAGTATTTCACCAGGGGTGACAGCTTTGAGATTGGCCTATAATTATTTAAAATAGTTGGATCTCCCCCTTTTAAAATGGGTAGGACAAATGCTGATTTCCAGATCTTTGGAATTTCATTACATTCCAGGGTTAGATTGAACAGATATGTAAGTGGTTCAGCTATGAAATCAGCTGCCAGATTTAAAAAGCAGGGATCCAAAAGACAGGGACTGCAGGCTTCCTCTGATCTAAGGATTTTTTTATGTACCTCCTGTGCTGAGATTATTCATACTCTCGGAATGTAACAGTGCATTTCTATGGAAGATACAGGTATGTGTTGCTTAGTTTAAAGTGGGTCTCAGACTGTGTGTGTGTGGGTCGAGGAGAGCTTTGATTGGTATGCCGAGACACGCCCTCCTTCTATTGTGAATAATCACAGTGAGGTGGTGTGACGGGTCTCACAGAACAGGAAATGGGTAATATATCTTTGTCCACATTCCTCAGAGGGCTTTAGTCCACACACACACACACACACACCACCCCACACACACACACACACACAACACACACACACACACACACACACACACACACACCACACCTCCACACACACACACACACACACACACACACCACACATCACCACACACACACACAACACACACAGAGGCCTGGAGCGACAGCCTTGCCTTTAACCTTTGAATATTAACAATTCCAGTTCCCAACAACTCCACTAGATGGCAGTGAAAGCTCACAAATGGTCTGAGATGAAATGCATTTGATAAAAAGCAGTTGTGGGGAGTCTGTAACCACTGTTGTTTCATGGCCAATTTTCTGGAGTGGCACTGTAATAAAGCAAATTATATAATACAATTGAATATATTTTGTTTCCCCCTGTTTGTTCTAAGAGTAGATGTGGAAAAGGAAACGTTCCTATGGTTTCCCTTATTTTCCCACGACATTATCTTGACATTTACATGTGACATTTTAGTCATTTAGAAGACGCTCTTATCCAGAGCGACTTACAGTAGTGCGTGCACACATTTTCTGTCATTACATTATATCCACTCATCTGACTTCCTCCTATCTGGCCAATGACTTGTTTTCTACAGATAATGTGAAGTGGGCAGTGCAGCCTCAGAGTTGTTTTCCTTTATCCAGGATGTGAATGGTCAATTTGATATAATGGGTTTTTGTCTCACATTATCAGACGTATTTGCCTGTAAGTGTTTTTCTCCAGRCTAGTGGGTAATACGGTTAGGGGTGGGAAAAGTAAGAGTCAAGGCCACTCACTCTTTTGTTATGGTARAGTTATTTTCCCAGCTGTAAGGGAGTGCACCACCACACACACTGCCGTCCTCATTCTGGGAAGACGGGGCATTCCTTTCTCAGGCCTATGGGGAAAACAATGAGGAGGTGGAGGGAAAGAGCTAATTTTAGTGTGTTTGTACAGAAACGTGTGTATGAGCTTGTCTGGAGGGAAGGGAAAGTGTCCGATGACACACTTCCTGCAGTATTCCCCCCACCTGCCCAACGAGCTCTCTGTTTGTTTCAGTCCTCACACCCACGTGAACATTCAAGGCCACGGTGTTTTCCAACTCAATGGGGTTATTTCTTTCAACCAGAAAGCTTCCAGACCCCTCATACAATTAGCCGTCAAATCCACTAAGTTGAGGTAAGGGAAATCTCTGATACTAGAGACTGTTTTTTATTTCCGTGCAACGGCCGGTGCTTCCAGATTTTAGTGTGTCGTTTCACACATGGCTGACTGCGTGCTGCCAGACTCTCCAGTCCAGTCCACAGTGGACCTAAAGAAACTTAAAGGGAAACGGAGACCACCCCATCCTTCCTGTATAGGCCTACTACTGCTGTCCCCCCAGCTCTCTCTCCAGCTCACCCCAGCACAGAGAGCTCCTTAGGCCCATCCATTGTTCAGCTGGTGGAGAGAGAAGGAGGAGGGGGAAAGCGAGGGAGGAAGGTGTATTTCAGGCCACCGTTCATGTGCAGGAAGTGTGGCCTCAGGCCCAGTGTCAGATGTACTTTTCCTGCCTCTCTGGTTCTTTGGCTCTGTATGCCTCATTCTCTCTTTCTCTGACTGCCTGTACGCCCACCGAACTGTACCAGTGGTCAGCCCTACCGACCGGACAGGGAGACAGGATGGACTGCCTGGCCAGCGGCTACCGCAGGTCCCAATCGCTGCGCCGCCGCGTCTCCTCGGGTAGGTGACCGTTAGGAGGGGACCTGGTAGTTACAGGAGTAGAACACACCATGCTGTGACACAGTGACACTCACCAAAAGATACAGGGGACCACCAAGGCCATGCAATGACCTTAGTCTAGAACCTTCCGAGGATGAAATTGAATGATTTTGAATAGTGTTCTCTAAAGATAAGGCGTTGACTTTGGATGTTGAAAATGAATCGACGTCGCAAGTATTGGTTTTGGAGACGGAAAGGTAAAGCTGTTTCTGTTGTTAAGATGTGAAGAATTTGACTGTGTTACTGTAGGATTGGCGTCAATGGTTGCAGTTAGGCAAATGACCACAGTGAGAGAGGGATGTAGCCTTCTCTGTGTATCTGTTTAAGCTGGCTCCATACTGTAGTATAGACTATATAGAATCAGACAGAGTACAGGTATGACATAAGTCAATAAGTGAAAGTGTGTGAGAGAACAAGGGAAGGTGTGCAAATTGTGAATTGAATGTAACAATTTCAACCCTCTTCATGATCCAGTCTAAACCTCCGTCTCAAGCCCTCTAGTGTCTCTCCTAAGCCTGGGATCCACACAAACCCTGCCACCCACACAGCCGTCTTAGGAGCATGCCAACCCCTCTCCTCCAGCCCCAATGCCCTCTATCCTGCCCCCCATTAACTGAGACGACATGCAGCTAATCTGTATTCTCTACCAGTGAGAGCTCCATTTTCTGAATGTTATCTTTGGCTGTGCTCCCAGACGTCAGCTGCTCGGTTTATATTACAGCTCAATGACCATATGTTTTTTAAAAGTGACATATTGTGTCCCATAAACAGGAGCAAATCATAAGAAGTTACTGAGAGACGGAGAAAGTGGTTGGGAGATGTATACTGCCTCCAGTGTACTATACATCTAGCTCTGTGTGATTTCATCTCATAAATGAAGGGATATGTGTATGATTATTTWTGCAACTAACAAGCATTTCATCCAATATTACATTACTTTTATATATATGCTGCAATAGACAACAGCTATAAGACCAATGAGCTGAGCAATATTCTGATTTATATTCATTCAGTCTCGTGGTTGGGATACATGGCATTGCTGTCAAGGACCAGGACTGGTGTTGTAGACAGTGAGTGCACTTATAGTTACCAGCCTGGGAAAAAAGTATGTTTTGTTCTCTGAGTCCTGGGAACCGTCCCTCTCTCAAGTCCCTGTAACAACCACTCTGTCCTTTTGGCAAAATCCCCGATGGCCCATTACCCAATTGTGTGTGTGTGTGTGTGTTATGGAGAGGAGGGATAACTCTCCCTCTGTTCATAGTAGAAGAGAGGAAAGTGCGAAGCATGCTTTCTTTCTGTGGGCCAGCAGGAAGGAAAAGGCTGGGAGCAGCAGGACTTGCTCCTTTCACCACACTCATTGTTACAATGTGGGGAGGGTCACATGAGAGAGGACGGGAAACACTAAACACAGCCTAGATATATCGTTACTAGGATGAGCTATAGGAGGACGGTCTCATTATAATGAATGGAAATTAATAAATGGAACGGAATTAAACGTGGTTAAATAAAGGTTAAATAACAAAATAAAAAGTGGTTTCCATATGTTTAATGTGTTTGATACCGTTCCATTTATTCCATTCCAGCCATTAAAATGAGCACGTCCTCCTTTATCTCCTCCCACCAGCCTCCACTGCTAGGCAGATCCTATCTGAAGCTTTGTTGTGTGCACTCGTGTTGTTTTGAGCCTCTAGATCCAAAAATTCAGCTTGTCTACCTGTAGCAGAACAAGTCTAGTGAGATACTGTAGCGTTACCAATAAAGGTCAATGTTTAACATTGCAATAGTCTCTCTGAGAGCGGTTGTTATTGTATCTCTGTTGTTCCTGGTATCTCTCTCTCTCTCTCTCTCTCTCTCTCTCTCTCTCTCTCTCTCTCTCTCTCTCTCT